>NC_064628.1:855196551-855499581 GCF_023864275.1 Schistocerca cancellata
GGAACTGCGCTGCTGCTGCGGTCGCAGGTTCGAATCCTGCCTCGAGCATGGATGTGTGTGATGTCCTTCGGTTAGTTAGGTTTAAGTAGTTCTCAGTCTAGGGGACTGGTCACCTCAGATGTTAAGTTCCACAGTGCTTAGAGCCATTTGAACCTAAGTTTCTACAGTCTTGTCTCTTGGTCGACAATGCTGATTTGCAAAATAACGAATATTTTGAAATAGGATGATATCCTCTTTGAATATACACTGAGGAGCTAAAGAAACTGGTACATCTGTCTAATATCGTGTAGGGCCACTGCGAGCACGCAAAAGTGCCGCAACTCCACGAGGCATGGACTCGCCTAATGTCTGAAGTAGTGCTGGAGGGAAGTGACACCATGAGTCCTGTCCAGTACGAGGGGTTGGACATCTCTTCTGAACAGCACGTTGCAAGGCATCCCAGACATGGTCAATAATGTTCAGCCTAGGGAGTTTGTTGGCCAGTGGAAGTGGTCAATCTCAGAAGAGTGTTCCTGGATCCAGTCTGTAGCAATTCTGGAGATATAGGGTGTCGCATTGTCTGCTGGAATTGCCCAAGTTCGTCGGAATGCACAATGGAGATGAATGGATGCAGGTGATCAGAGAGGATACTTACGTATGTATCACCTGTAAGAATCGTATGTAGACGTATGAGGGGTCCCATATCACTCCAACTGCACACACCCCACACCATTGCCTAGCCTCCACCAGCTTGGACAGTCCCCTGCTAACACACAGTGTCCATGGATTCATGAGGTTGTCTCCATACCTGTACACGTCCATACGCATGATACATTTGAAATGAGACTCGTCTGACCAGGCAACATGTTTCGAGTCATCAGCAGTCCAATGTCGGTGTTGACGGGCCAACGCGAGGTGTAAAGCTTTGTGTCGTGCAGTTATCAAGGGCGCACGAGTATGCTTTCAGCTCTGAAAGCCCATATCGATGATGTTTCGTTGAATGGTTCACACGCTAACGCTTGTTGATGGCCCAGCATTTAAATCTGCAGCAATCTGCGTAAGGGTTGCATTTCTGTCACGTTGAATGATTCTCTTCAGTCGTCGTTGGTCTCCTTCTTGGAGGATCTTTTTCCGGCCGCAGCGATGCTGGAGATTTGAGGTTTTACCTGATTCCTGGTATTCATGGTACACCCGTGAAATGGTTGTACGGGAAAATCCGCACTTCATCGCTACTCGGAGATGTTGTGTCCCATCGTTCGTGCGCTGACTATAGCGCCACGTTCAAACTCACTCAAATCTTAATAACTTACCATTGTAAAGCAGTAACCGATCTAACAACTACACTAGACACTTGTTTTTTTGTATAAACCCTTTACATACGGCTGTATTTCAGTACGCATGCCTACACCAGTTTCTTTGGCGCTTCAGTGTATTTGTTTATGTAATCGAAATGCAATCTATTTCTGTAATACGTGTTTGCAAAGTTGGACGATTATTATTTCAGAAGTTATTAAATTTGTAAATTTTCGGAGTCAGACTTTTTTTAGCGAGCATTAAATTCAAACTCATTATTTCACTGCAAATTTATCTGTAGTTCACAGTCACAGTCAAAACTATCACATTTACAAGATGTTTTACTATAACCAATACAGGGGTTGTAGAGCGGCCTTGGTAGATAAAGTTTTGATAAGGAACACACCTTAGGAAATGTACCGTTCGGGTCTAGAATAAGTTTTAAGATCGGATCACTTTCAGATCTCACACTTCACGATACCCATACAACTGAGAACAGGGCAAGAGACAGTGGTTGATTTATTGGAATATTTGTCGGTATCACCTCGTTAGCAAATGTGGTTCCAACATGATGGCGCTTCCGCACATTTTACACGTGGGTTTCGCAAACGTCTCAACGAGACTTAAGGTGAAAGTTGTGTAGCATCAAGTGGACCAACTACTTGGCAACTGAATCACCAGACTTACGTTCGCTCGACTTTTTCTTGTTTGGCCATATGAAGTGTCTTGTGTGTGAGATTTCTATACAGTCCACAGAAGATCTCCTTCCATGGGCCCGGGCAGCAGAATAAATTATTCCGCTCTATCGCAGCATGCATCGCAGATACATGTTGAGCAACGAACAACACGTCGCTACGAGGAGCATATCATGTAAAGGACACAGGTCACAGTCCATTGTTTCGGCTGTGCACCTACAGCGAACCCGGAGATTTGAAAGTGATCCGATCTTCGAACTTACTTTGATGCCAACGGCACATTTCTGGGCACGAGTTCCTTATGAAACCTTTATGTGCCAACTACACTCTAGCGAGCCTGTAACAGGAATTCTAAACGTCTTGTTTATATCAGTTTCTTAGATCACAAAGATATATCACTCTTTGTACAGGGTGGCAGCCAGTCAAGGAATATTTTAGAACACTGGTTTGAAAAAAAAAATTATTCCAAAGGCCCAGTCAGAGCTTTACAAGTTTTCTCCCAGAGTAACTTACGCTGTGCCTACGTGACACAAGTTGCCTGTCTCGCAAAACAGAGGCAGTTCTGTCCAGTTAAACCTGCTGACAAGAGACGCCGTGAGCCCTCTGCTGAAACTGGTAGTTTTTAGTGGTTCATGCAACACGGAGCTTGACCCCATAGACGCAATACAGTAGTTGATATCTTGGAGGAACACTCTGCGGACCACATTCTGGCTCTGGATTATCCAGAGGCCACTGGCATGGGCCTCTATTGGCTGCCATATTCTCTGGATCTCAACACTTGCGACTCCTTTTTGTGGGGCTGTATTAAAGATAAAGTGTACAGCAATAACCCCAAAACCATTGCTGAGCTGAAAAGAGCCATTGAGGATGTCATCGACACCATCAATATTCCGTCACTTCAGCAAGTCGTGCAGAATTTTGCTATTCGTCTACGCCACATTGTCGCCAATGATGGCAGGCACATCGAACATGTCATAACCTAAATCCGAATATCTATAGTGGGGTTTACATGTTGAATAAAGTGAGTGCACGCCGTAGTTTGTAAGTAATTTACTTTTTTTCATATATTCAATAATATTATCACCATGTATATCGACTACTGCACTTCCTCGACGCCGCCTCTGGATATTTACCACATTTTTGTGACCTGTTGACGAATTTTGGCTGTGAACTGGTTTCCACACAGGGTGCAAGCTATGCAAGTCATAATCTTTCTCCCGTTCCCCGCCTTGTGCTTTGAGTTTCCTCGTGAATTGCCTTATTTGTGACCACAATAAACTCTGGGCTAGTGCCCATGCTGAACTCCCTTCCTCTGGAATCGGCGAGAACTTCGTTAATTTTGATGTTTCGAGAAAGGTTGTTTGGTTCCAAAAGCACCAGTGTCTTACGGTGCCAAAATTAGAAAAACAGTCAGCTACCAGCTAAAACTATGGTCTCTAGTTTCGTTTGGGTTCATACTGTGCAATACTCATAGCATACCTGAAAAGCGGTAGAACCATTACTGCTATCTGAAATTCATTTTCCGATCGTCTGAAACGTCAGCCGTATGAAAAATCATCAGGGCAACGTAGACTTCCTTACTCCAGTATCACAGCGGAAAAATTGGTTTCTCATGAATTATATTCTCCACATTAGCACCATTTTCCACCTTCCTGTTTCCAAACTTAGAAATTTAACTTAACTAGGAAGGTTCTTGCATGAAATGACAAATTTATCATTGCTGTTAATGAATATTTGTAATTTGATGAACTTACTTTTCATAGAAAATGAAAAAGTTGTAAATTCGCTGGACTGTATCTCTAGCAATGGGTAGAAACATTGAGGTTTTTTATTTAGATGATGTTTACTTACATTAGGCACACTTGTTAAGCGATCATCGTTTGTATTGGCGCAGCCTATGGAGTATTCAAATGACCCTGGTAAATTAAAGTCCCGTTAGTAAAGTACTAAAGTGCTGCGTAGCATTTAGCGCGGAAGAACGAAGTACTGAATTCATTTTTTCAGTACTTCATGCCCACAGAAGGAAGGACGAAGTTAGTTGGATTTTTATATACGGATGAAGGGTACGCATACATTGCTCCTCCAGCGGTGAGTTAGTCATTGAACCGGTAACTTTGTGCCCTGTCGTAAGGAGAGGAACTGGTTTAATTGAATAGCTTTTACGGCTCTCAAAGGGGCCTTTCATCTCCTCGCGCGAGACCTAAATTGGGAGCCTGCCGCACCACACCGAAGCGCTGGCGCAAAAGTACTCCAGAAGAGTGACGTCACTACAGCTTCCTCCAATTAGCGCTGCGCTGCCCGCACGCACTGCCACTTGCTTCCCTCTTTCTCCCCCTTTTTCTCTGTCTATGTCTCCCCCTCCCCCCCCCCTCTCTCTCTCTCTCACACACACACACACACACACACAAACACACACACACTGTCCCTCCCTCCCTTCTCTCTCTCTTTCTTTCTTTCTCTTTATTTTTCGTTGTCTGTCATCAACATTTCGACAGAGCTTTCCTCTTGAGGAATCGTCCCTTGGTCTCCCCCAAGCTACCCCCTCCCCACACTGTTGAGTGTTCACTGACTCGGCCTCTTCGTACCCCACAACCTGGAACATCCTGTCTGTAATGAATGTACACGAGCAAGGGGTTCTCCACAAAGACTAACGTATTTCTAGCCCATGAACAGACAAATGGAGAAAAAATCGCTTGGTACTTATCTCTAAATGGTGGAGAACTTTACAGCTTCTTGCTTGCAAACGTATTCATTAATCTCAAGAACCAACACAGCCGAAAACTTTCAGTCTGGTGTATGTCGAGGTCCATTTCCGTAAGCACTGTAAGAAGTTGTAAAATACATTTCTGACGATACATTTGGGTTCTCTAATTTGGCGACTGGTACCGGTGGAGTATTACTTTCTGCGCCAACACCGTACTGATCACCATCAGAGAAATTTAAAGTCGATTCGACTATACGACGTCTGCTCAAAATATTCCGGAACTTTATTCACAAAATTTTCCTACGCTCATCTTTTACTTATTGTGCAAGGCCTCCTTCGAAATACTGTCCTCCACAATTGATACACAGCTCCCAATGCCGTTTCCATTCCAGAAGCAGTCTTGGTACGCCTCTTGCTGGATGGCGCGAAGCGCCGTCTGCGAATTTTATTTTATCTCGTCTATATTGCAAATCTTTCAACACCCGCCAGGGTAGCCGAGAGCGTTAACGCGCTGCTTCCTGGACTCGGGTAGGCGCGCCGGCCACGGATCGAATCCGGCCAGCCTGGTTGTGGTTTTTAGGCGGTTTTCTACATCCCGCTAGGTGAATACAGGTTTGGTCCCCATGTTCCGCCTCAGTTACGCGGCTCGCAGACATCTGAATACTTTCACACTATTCCATGGATTACACTTGATGCAGACAGTTGGGGTACACTGATTCCGTCCCGGGGGGTACAGGGTGGCGGCAGGAAGGGCATCCGGCCACCCCTTAAAACATTAACGTGCCAAATCCGATTAACGATGGCTGACACTCCGTAACTGTGGGACAAGGCTCAAGCGACAGATAGATAGAAATTGCAAATTTTTCGACGGGTTTTTCATCTTTGGAACTAAGAAAAAGTCCATAGGGGCCAGGTCTCGAGAGCGCAGGGGATGAGGCAACACAGTGATTTCATTTTTGTGCAATAGACACACACCAACAGGGATGAATGCGCTTGTGCGTTATGTGATGCAAAAGCCATGGATTGTCTCGCCACATTTCAGGCCACTTTCTTCTCACACTTTCTCGCAGGCAAAGAACACGTCCCGATTGCGCCATCGATTAACAGTTTGCCCCTGTGGCACAAACACATGATGAACTAGTCCTTCAAAGTCAAAGAAAACTATCAGCAAGGCTTTAACGTTTGACCTGACCTGACTTGCAGAACCTTTCCAGATCCACTGTGAAGACTGAGTCTTGGTCTCAACATCGTAATCGTAGACCCACGTCTCATCACCAGTTATGATTCTCTTAAGGAACACCTCGATCTCATTTACACGACCCAAAAGCTCTTCACAGGCTGCGAGCTGAAGGTCTCTCTGGTCGTGACTCATGAGCCGTGGGACTAACTTGGTGGCAACGCTATGCATTCCAAGATGCTGTTTCAGTATTTCATGACATGATCCAACTGAAATATTCTTCTGCGATCTATCGCACAGTCAGTTTCGATTAACATGTACAATTTCATTGACATTCCTGGCGTGTGCGTCGTCGGTAGACGTCGAAAGGTGTCCTGAACGATGGTCATCCTTAACTTCCATCCGGCCATTTTTAAACTGTGTGAACTATTCGTAATGCCGAGTACGGCTTGAGCGCTCTTCACCATAGGCTTCCTGCATCGCTTGCTATGTCTCTGTAAAGGTTTCCTTGAGTTTCACGTAAAATTTAACGCAGACGCGTTGCTCCTCTAACTATACCATCTCGGAACCCACAAATTGTGCGACGCAACGGTCTACCAAATACAGCACTGAACAATAACTGAGGGACACACATTAAACACAGGCGTGTGCAGGGATGCCAACAACATGTTTGGTCCAACACGCCAATGGCGCGAAATTACGAATGTCCCGGAATTTTTTGAACAGTTTTCGTATTGTTCCTTTTCTTCACATTACGAGAACTTACTTCTCAGTTGCTAGCTTCGCTTTCTTAACTGTATTCAGGACGACGTCATTATACTAGCACACAAGCAGTTGACATGTATACAATGTTGTTGTCATTGTTGTTGTTGTTGTTGTGTTCTTCAGCTGTTCGGCTGGTAGACGATATCGGCGCCGGGGATGACATAAAGTATGAATGGAAGCAGGTGATCCTCACGTGTCCTGATGCCTTCAATTACTACCACGGGCCCCGTGGAAGCGGAAGTTAATGTACTCCACAGGAAAATACTGCCCTGCACCTGTGGAATGGTTCATATATAGACCAGTCGCTTGCCTAGATAACGATCAGCGCGAAGTGGCCGCGCGGTTCGAGGTGCCACATCACAGATTGCGCGGCCCTTGTCGCCAGAGGTTTGAGTTGTCCCTCGGGCATGTATGTGTGTGTGGTGTTCTTAGCATAAGTTCGTTTAAGTGCAAGTCTAGGAACCCATGACCTCAGCAATTTGGTCCCTTAGGAATTCACACACATTTCAACTTTTTTTTTTGCCTAGATGACGCCCTCGCCCTGGTGTAGCAAGAAACGTCATCCATCCGGCCAGACGACTCTTATGCAATGACCCACGGTACAATGTCGGCATTTCTCTGCCAATTACAACAGTAATTAACGATGTCGATAGGTCAAGATGGAAAGACGTAGAGGGTAGTCCACTGAAGAACCCCATGTTTAACAATATGCGCTAAATGGTGTGCTGCGAAACACTTGTGTCTATACTACCATTCTATTCTGTGATGACGCGTGGATGTACACCAACTTACTCGGATTCTGTGGCTGTGTACTGACTTGAGCTGTTTGCGACGTGTGTAAATTTGTGCCGGAGCGGAGTTCGAACGCGGATTTCCCGCTTATCGCGAGAGGTCGCCTTCACCACTCCGGCTGTCTGACCACGCCCCCAGAATGGATCCAGACCACCATGTGTCACGTATTCACATCGCTATATATCCCTTTTATAATCTATTGTATTACTGTCTGTATTTTCAGTTTGCGTCTTAATTGTTGGCTCAACCATATTTTATATGCATGGAAGTTCAATAAATCCGTGATTTCCATTTAGACATACGAGGGTCACTCCAAAAGAAAGGCACACTATTTTTTTTCTAAAATCCATTTTTTATTCTACATGTTTGAAAGTTTTACAGTGTGTAGATACATCCTTTAGGAACAATATTTTCATTTCTCCACATAATTTCCATCCCTCTCAACTGACTTACGCCATCTTGAAACCAGCGCCTGTATACCCACACGGTAAAATTCTGGACCAACCTGTTGGAGCCACTGTTTGGCAGCGTGCACAAGGGAGTCATCATCTTCAAACCTTGTTCCACGAAGAGAGTCTTTCAGTTTCCCAAAGAGATGATAGTCACATTGAGCTAGGTCAGGACTGTAAGGCGGGTGTTTCAGTGTTGTCCATCCGAGTTTTGTGATCGCTTCCATGGTTTTTTGACTGACATGTGACTGTGCATTGTCGTACAACAGCGAAACATCCTGCTTTTGCCGGTGTGGTCGAAGTTGTGGTTGAAGTATCTTCAGTGTCGTCACATATGCATCAGAATTTATGGTGGTTCCAGTTGCAATGATGTCCACAAGCAAGAGCCCTTCAGAATCGAAAAACACCGTAACCATAACTTTTCCAGCAGAAGGTGTGGTTTTGAATTTTTTTTTTCTTGGGTAAATTTACATGATGCCACTCTATTGATTGCCTCTTCGTCTCTGGTGAAAAATGATGGAGTCATGTTTCATCACCTGTCACAATTCTTCCAAGAAATTCATGTCCACCATTCTCGTACTGTTCCAAAAGTACGCTGAATACCGTTTTTCTTGTTTGTTTGTGAGCCACTGTAACATCCTGGGAACCCACCTGGTACAAACCTTTTTTAACGCCAACACTTTCAGTATTCTGCAAACACTTCCTTCCCCTATCCCAATGTAGCGTGACAATTCCTTCACTGTGATGTGTCTGTCAGCAGTCACCTATTCGTTAACTCTCTGCACATTGTCTGGAGTGTGTGCAGTACGAGGCCTGCCGCTGCGAGGACAATCCTCAATATTGCCGTGCCCGCTTTCATCACGTAGCCTGCTTTCCCACCAACTAACTGTACTGCGATCGACAGCAGCATCTCCATACACCTTTTTCAGCATCTTGTGGATGTTTCCCACTGTCTCGTTTTCACAGCACAGGACTTCTATGACAGCACGTTGCTTCTGACGAACGTCATGTAGGAGCCATCTTGAAGACGTGCTGTCACGGTGCCACTCACGGGAACAGGTTGAACTAAGTTTGAAAACAAGCGGGAAGGATGTATCTACACACTGCAAAACTTTCACACATGTAGAAGGAAAACTGTATTTTTACAAAAAATTTGTGCATTTACTTTGGAGTAACCCTCGTACCTCCACAGCTAAACGCAATTCCTCTGTACTCTACTTTCCATAACGCCTCCCTATTGCCATAATGTAAAACAAAATAAATTTTTAATTAAGCGTATAAGAAAATTCAACACGTCTTTTGAAAGCCTTATGTCGGACTAATAGTGCCAAACGCTTTTTTAAAGCTCACTTTACAACCAATCTCGGTACAATATTGGAAACTTATATCGGTACATTATAGGCAGTATATAAACGATTTGCAACGAATACATACTCATGAGTACCTGAAAAGTAAGATTATTTCATTTACATTCGCTCTCCAATATAACATCACGCTAGCACTTACTTTATAACACTAATTTGCTTCAGCATCTGTGTAACAACTTACATAAAACTACAACAATGTTGATGATGAGACCTGAGTTTCTCCTGGCGTATACAACTTTCAAATAACTTCCGGGAATTCAGCCAGGTAACACTTTCAGCGACCGCCGATATTTCGGCGGGAGAACACCCCGCCATTTTCAAGGCAAACTGCAACGGACAGGCGCCGTACATGCAAATTTAATACCTCGGTTCTCGGACCGAAGCAGGAAAGATAACACACACACACACACACACTGAACACTAGTGCCACCAAAGATGACCAAAGTCAGAGCTATCGATAGTGAGACTATGAATTCGCAGATGAGGCAGCATTGACTCTGTTCCTCTGTTTTTTGACAAGGGAGAGAGCCGGATTCCAAACAGAGTTTAAACAGAAACCTCCATCCCTGTTAACGAGGTTGCTCGCTAATTTAATCTCAACTGCCTCCCGAATCACACTGTCCCAATAGCTGGACGTGCATGCCAATATCTCGGTGTTATTATATAACATGGGGTGACCAGTATCCAAGCAATGTTCGGCAATAGCAGATCTATTTGGCTGCTGTAATCGTGTGTGCCGTTTATGCTCAGTACATCTGTCCTCCACGGTCCTGATAGTTTGACCAATATATGCCATGCCGCAGCTACAAGGGACACGATATACACCCGCCTTACGCAGTCCAAGATCATCCTTAACGGAACTCAAAAGTGCTCTAATTTTAGATGGAGGTCGGAAAACACATTTCACATCGTATTTCCGTAAAATACGACCGATCTTATTGGACGTGTTTCCTACGTAAGGCAAGAAAGCAGTACACTTAGGTGTTGACTCAGAATTATCATCAATCACCTGATGTACAGTTGGTTGATAGCGCAACGCACGTTCAATCCGTTTATCACTGTAACCATTTTGACGAAATGTAACCTCAAGATGGGACAGCTCAGCTGGCAAAGTCTCAGCGTCAGAAACGACATGTGCCCTGTGTACCAAGGTACGAAGTACCCCTTCACGCTGAGCCGAGTGGTGACAACTATTAGCTTGTAAGTACAAGTCGGTGTGAGTACGTTTCCTGTAGACTGCATGTCCCAATGATCCATCATCCTTCCTCCTAACCAACACGTCGAGAAAGGGAAGGCAACCATCCTCTTCCACCTCCATCGTAAAACGAATGTTCGGGTGGATCGAGTTCAGATCTTCTAGAAAGACATTCAAATTCTCCCTACCGTGAGGCCAAACAACGAAGGTATCGTCAACGTATCTATAGAAACAGGCGGGTTTTAAAGGCGCCGACTCCAATGCACGTTCCTCGAAGTCTTCCATAAACAAATTTGCGATCACAGGAGACAACGGACTACCCATCGCAACTCCATCTGTCTGCTCGTAATACTGGTCATTAAATAAAAAGTAAGTGGATGTCAACACATGCCTAAAGAGATTAGTTAAATCAGCACCAAACCTGGCTTCAATTAACCGCAACGAATCAGACAGAGGAACACGAGTGAAGAGAGAAACCACATCGAAACTCACTAAAATATCAGAGTCATCCAGCCTCAGTCCCTCCAAACGACGTAAAAAATCTGCTGAGTTCCTGATATGATGTTCACACCGTCCTACTTGTGGACTCAACAGAGAAGCAAGATGCTTGGATACACGATATGTCGGGGCGCCGATGTTACTCACTATAGGACGGAAAGGAACCCCTTCCTTATGAACTTTTGGAAGGCCATATAACCTAGGGGGAACCGCACTATAGGTGTTAAGCCTCTTGATTGTGTCCTGCGACAAACCACTTTTCTTCAGGAGGCTGTTGGTCTTTCTCTCAACACTTTTCGTGGGGTCAGCATCGATTCTGCGATACGTTGAATCAGATAGTAAACGTTGCATTTTTTGTACATAATCATGTTTATTTAAAACAACGGTGGCATTGCCCTTGTCAGCAGGTAAAATAACAATACTGGGATCAACTTTGAGAGAGCGTAAAGCAGCCCTCTCTGCTGCTGTTACATTACTCTTGGGTGGACGAGCCCTAGTCAAAACACGGCATGCCTCCCTCCTAACTTCCTCTGCAGCGTCAGGAGGTAGTTTGCAAACTGCCTGTTCAATTGAACTAATAAAATCAACTACCGGCAAATTCTTCGGAGTGGGTGCAAAATTTAAACCCTTCCCTAGCACGGATAAGGTTGCGTCGTCAAAAGATTTCTCTGTGAGATTTATCACAGAACGTCGAGATATAACATCCGACTCCGCGCGATGAAAACGTTCAAACTTTGCCAAATGCCGGGCAGTAACGGAGTTGTACTCCCAGTCAGCTTGGGTCCATGAGGCACCGTCCAACCAATCCCAAGTGAAATCAGACACTTCAGATGCAACCATTAAATGAAAACGATACAATTCTTTGGAAACAGAATCCAAACGTCGACGAGTAAAACGAATCCTTTCGCGAACAAGAGCCAAGCCAGCACGTTGCTTAATTCGATTGGCGGCAGGAGAATTAATATGGTGCACAACCTTAGCAAATGTTGGGACATGATTTTCATCACGACACCTCAATAAAAACGACAAAGCACATTGCAGTCTAACTCGACAGCTACGAAGTTTATCCAACTTACGTAAACACCGATACATTTCCTCCCCGTAGAGGTAAACAATGTGAGACCTGAGTTTCTCCTGGCGTATACAACTTTCAAATAACTTCCGGGAATTCAGCCAGGTAACACTTTCAGCGACCGCCGATATTTCGGCGGGAGAACACCCCGCCATTTTCAAGGCAAACTGCAACGGACAGGCGCCGTACATGCAAATTTAATACCTCGGTTCTCGGACCGAAGCAGGAAAGATAACACACACACTAATCTCTTTAGGCATGTGTTGACATCCACTTACTTTTTATTTAATGACCAGTATTACGAGCAGACAGATGGAGTTGCGATGGGTAGTCCGTTGTCTCCTGTGATCGCAAATTTGTTTATGGAAGACTTCGAGGAACGTGCATTGGAGTCGGCGCCTTTAAAACCCGCTTGTTTCTATAGATACGTTGACGATACCTTCGTTGTTTGGCCTCACGGTAGGGAGAATTTGAATGTCTTTCTAGAAGATCTGAACTCGATCCACCCGAACATTCGTTTTACGATGGAGGTGGAAGAGGATGGTTGCCTTCCCTTTCTCGACGTGTTGGTTAGGAGGAAGGATGATGGATCATTGGGACATGCAGTCTACAGGAAACGTACTCACACCGACTTGTACTTACAAGCTAATAGTTGTCACCACTCGGCTCAGCGTGAAGGGGTACTTCGTACCTTGGTACACAGGGCACATGTCGTTTCTGACGCTGAGACTTTGCCAGCTGAGCTGTCCCATCTTGAGGTTACATTTCGTCAAAATGGTTACAGTGATAAACAGATTGAACGTGCGTTGCGCTATCAACCAACTGTACATCAGGTGATTGATGATAATTCTGAGTCAACACCTAAGTGTACTGCTTTCTTGCCTTACGTAGGAAACACGTCCAATAAGATCGGTCGTATTTTACGGAAATACGATGTGAAATGTGTTTTCCGACCTCCATCTAAAATTAGAGCACTTTTGAGTTCCGTTAAGGATGATCTTGGACTGCGTAAGGCGGGTGTATATCGTGTCCCTTGTAGCTGCGGCATGGCATATATTGGTCAAACTATCAGGACCGTGGAGGACAGATGTACTGAGCATAAACGGCACACACGATTACAGCAGCCAAATAGATCTGCTATTGCCGAACATTGCTTGGATACTGGTCACCCCATGTTATATAATAACACCGAGATATTGGCATGCACGTCCAGCTATTGGGACAGTGTGATTCGGGAGGCAGTTGAGATTAAATTAGCGAGCAACCTCGTTAACAGGGATGGAGGTTTCTGTTTAAACTCTGTTTGGAATCCGGCTCTCTCCCTTGTCAAAAAACAGAGGAACAGAGTCAATGCTGCCTCATCTGCGAATTCATAGTCTTACTATCGATAGCTCTGACTTTGGTCATCTTTGGTGGCACTAGTGTTCAGTGTGTGTGTGTGTGTGTGTGTTATCTTTCCTGCTTCGGTCCGAGAACCGAGGTATTAAATTTGCATGTACGGCGCCTGTCCGTTGCAGTTTGCCTTGAAAATGGCGGGGTGTTCTCCCGCCGAAATATCGGCGGTCGCTGAAAGTGTTACCTGGCTGAATTCCCGGAAGTTATTTGAATGTTGATGATGCCTTCGTACGATCTGTTCGAACCACAGAACTCGTAGCTGGCTATATGGCTACAAGAACCATGAACGTCATGCTGACCTTAATAAATGTCAGATAATACAAGAGGAATGAATTTTATACTAGTCGTACAAATTAGGAGCCCGTACAACACTGGAAACTCTCCTGTAATACCTACATATATGAAATCGGTAGTAAGTTCAGCCCTTGTGATCTGTTCATCTAGGACACTTCAATCTGCAGCTTTCTTTTGTCATTTATTTCTGCACTACATCACTTTAGAGGAGGGACGAATGGGAAATCGTTTTAGAGATACTCCCCGCAAACGGGGATATCCATTGATACAAGTGACTTTGACAAAGGGCAGACTGTTATGTAACGCTGATCGGGAACGAGTATCTCGGAAACAGTGAAGCTGCTAGGCTGTTTGTGTGCTACTCTCGTGACCATCTGTGGAAGTGATTGAAGGACGATGGAAGCGTGAAGAGGCGAAAAAGGTGTTGTACATCAATGACGGTTGTAATAACTGTGTTTATACGATATCTGTATGTTCACAATACAGCTTCTGTCAGAAATGCATGCATATATGACATGTCTGGATGAACAGCCAGTTTCACTGACGATTACGCCTGTGGTAAACATTATGAAACAGATATGCATTTTACGGTTATACATTGACGTCAGCAGTTTGCCAGACATGAAAAGTTGTGCCCGACCGGGACTCGAACTTAGATTTTCAACGTATTGCGAGCGGTTGTCTTAACCACTTCGGCTATGCGAGCACGCCTCCAGGATTGATCCAATTTTCCTTATGTCACCCAGTCACGAACTTTACGCTCACACATTTCGTGATAAATGCGCAGGGAGACAAATAGTAAATCGTCGTTTTTGCCCATCGAGGCATGTGTACATCATTGAAGTTATAATGTCTGTGCTATATAGTGTCTGTCTCTGCACAATTGAGTGTACAGAGCTGTGATCGTCAGTGACAATGTATGTCCCTTCAGACATGCACCAAAACGCAGCATCATGCCTGCCACTGGGAAGGGGAAACAGCCTCTGGACTTCACTTGAGAAACATGTATTGTGGAAAACTTTCCAGTATCGATATTGCAAACCAATAGACTAACTGGTTCAGGATATCAATTACCTCGCAAGACCTAACAAAATAAGGCCAAAATAAGGCCAGACGGCCGAGTGAAAAATTACGAACGAAGACTCTCTCCCCTAGCTTAGCTTCAAACTCCGGACCTCCCTGGTTGTAGCGGCGCACCTGCCTCTCATGAACAGCACTCACGTTTCGGCATGCTGTCCTCCAACTCTTCTCAATCAAGCCAGTTGTCACCTTTTCAGGAAGCAAGTCATTAAAGTCCACAAGTTGGCTAAAGATAAATTAAGACGTTGACTAAGTATTAAGGCAGCAAGGGTAGTCTCAAGAGTCTCGTGATGGGCGGAACCGAACGCTCAGTTCAAGCAAGGGACGGAGCAGTCGCGCCGTTGTCATATTCGAGACTGAAATATAATAAGTGCAGCTTTTCAGTTTCTGTTAACTCTTTTGGGGAAGTGCGGCTGTGGATTGTATGGTATTGTGGTGGTGAGCGTTATATCATTATCAAAACAGAATTTCTTAAACTACTGGTAGAGGAAGGCAGATTTATTGTCACTAACAATGATCTTTGAAGGCCCAAATACAGCAAAAATGCCCGACAGTTGGCGAACAGTGGCCTTAGCAGTGACACCTCTACTTGGTATCAACCAAACGAAGTGGGAGCTTGCATCAACAGCAACCAAGATGCAGAGGCACCCATCACCAATGCGTGCCAAGTGGCTGACATACTCAATAAAAAGCTTATTCATTGGGAATTCGTCCCTCGATGATTTCAGTGTTTTCAGAGATCCACTGCAGGTACTGAAATTGGGCTTAGCACCTTTACGTTCATGACACTTTCCCACCAAACGTGTAACATCCTTGTATAAGGTAGGCCAAGTGAGAAAGTCTCTAACCTTTCTTAGGGTATGCCTAGTCCAAGGAACACTGTTTTGAAAGTGATTAAAACTAGCCGGCACCAAGTCTCTTGGAACTTCACGCTTCACCTGATAGCACGATATACCTCTTTGTACGGTATACACAGGAGGAGCCCTCAAAATTTTCTGCTTAATGTTGCTCACAAGGGAACCTCCTCATCGCACCCCCCTCAGATTTAGTTATAAGTTGGCACAGTGGATAGGCCTTGAAAAACTGAACACAGATCAATCGAGAAAACAGGAAGAAGTTGTGTGGAACTATGAAAACAATAAGCAAAATATGCAAACTGAGTAGTTCATGTGCAACATAGGCAACATCAAGGAAAGTGTGTGATCAGTAACGCCGTGGTCCCGTAGTTAGCGTGAGCAGCTGCGGAACGAGAGGTCCTTGGTTCAAGTCTTCCCTCAAGTGAAAAATTTAATTTTTTATTTTCAGACAATTATTATCTGTCGTTCCGTCCGCCCGATGCGAGGTAGCTGCGCCCTAGTATGGCGACGCTACACATAAAGAAACATCGAAACACACTTTTTTGGTAGTGATTATCACATTCACAAGAAAACCTAAATCGGGCAAGGTAGAAGAATCTTTTTACCCATTCGCCAAGTGTACAAGTTAGGTGGGTCGATAACATATTCCTGTCATGTGACGCACATGCCGTCACCAGTGTCGTATAGATTATATCAGACGTGTTTTCCTGTGGAGGAATCGGTTGACCTATGACCTTGCGATCAAATGTTTTCGGTTCCCATTGGAGAGGCACGTCCTTTCGTCTACTAACTGCACGGTTTTGCGGTGCGGTCGCAAAACACACACTAAACTTATTACAGTGAACAGAGACGTCAATGAACGAACGGACAGATCATAACTTTGCGAAAATAAAGAAAGTAAACTTTTCACTCGAGGGACGACTTGAACCAAGGACCTCTCGTTCCTTAGCTGCTCACGCTAACCACGGGACCACGGCACTCCTATCCTGGATGTTGCCTATCTTGCGCATGGGCTACTAAGTTTGTATATTTTCCTTATTTTTTTCATAGTTCAACACAACTTCTTCCTGTTTTCTCGATTGATCTGTGTTCAGTTTTTCAAGGCTTATCCACTGTGCCAATTAATTATAACTAAATCTGACGGGGGTGCGATGGGGAGGTTCCCTTGTCAGAATATAGTCCTGCTCTTGCCTCTGCTTCACCCCATCGACTTCTGTTAAAACTCGGGCGAACAGACCGGGTTCTTCAGCTCCAGGTATGTTTTTGTAACTGGTACCTTCTTGTTCAAACATTCGACTAAATACATCTGCGACCAAGTTTACCAACCCTTGATATATATCTTCGTAAAACCGAATGTTGAAATGTGCATGGTCCATCGGGTAATCTGGGCAGTTCTCCTGGGCCTAGCCGACGCCAGCTCGAGGCCTGATTGTCTGTTTCGAGACAAAACTCACGGTGCTCGAGATAAAATTCAAAGTTTTCCAGCCAAACATTACCACTAGGACCTCACACTCAAGCATAGAATACTTCTGCTCTGTGGCCAAGAGCATAAGCAATGGTTCGACGCTCGTCCTAGTTTTTCTGAAGAAGAACAATAGCAATCCTGGAATGTGAGGTATCGGTCTGGGCAATAGAGTCAGGTGCCACAAGGTCCGGAGGATAAGCCAAAGCCTCAAATGCCGACAGCTATAATTCTCCCCATTCAAATGCGTGATCATTCATACGCAGCTGATTCAAGGAAGCCGAAAACTGCGTAAATTTGGGAACGAAATTGCTAAGAAAGTTCCCCTTCCTTATGAATCAGGCTACTCCCTTGGGTGAGGAAACATTTTTAGTGGCTTAGTACGCTAATGATCTACAAGAAAGGCAGCAATTGTGTCGAGATGTAAAAGGAATTTAATGCGCTCTTTAACTATATTAACTTTGACTGCTTAATGCTAAGCCCGCCATCACGCAGCGGTTGAGAACGTCCTTACGATGATGCAACTGCTGTTCAAAGGTGCCCCTGTAGACGATCACATCATCTAAATAATAATAGACATCCATTACATCATCCAAAAGTCTAGAAAGGACCTCTGCACCTATTGATAGGCAGAATAGAACGCGGCTAAATTGAAATAAATTCCAATGAGTACAAAATCCCACAATCTGTTCGAATCCACAGTCAGCGGTATTTGATCGTGGACTTGGTTGAGGTCCAACACAGAAAAAATGCGAGCATAAGAAAACCACATAAAACAGTCCAGCAATTTAGGTAAGGGGACTGACTTAAGAACAACCTTTTTATTTAAAACCCAATGGTTGATGCCTAGTCTATACCCTAATCCCTGGTTCTTGGAAACTCAAAAACATGGGTGAAGCATAGGAAGAGGAAGAGGAGTTCTAACAGAAGTCGCTGGGTTGAAGCAGAGGCCAGAGCAGGATTGTATTCTGAGCAAGATCAAGCAGAACATTTTGAGGGCTCCTCCTGTATATACCGTACCGTATATGTGCTACCAGGTGAAGCATGAAGTTCCCAGAGACTTGGAGCATCCTGGAGTATCTGCTGAATGAGCTGCCGCAAGATCTTCAATTTAGGGGGCGACAGTCGATAAGGAGTCAGACGCACTGGAATGTCATCGGTAAGACGAATCCTACATTTTATGCTATCAGTGACGGTCAGTCTATCGGTTAATATATAAGGGATGGTTGCATTTGTTGTATTTCATTCCCAGTCACGCCACAGGTGGGTCTGCTCCATCCCGTGCTTGAACTTGGCTTTACTTCCATCCATCATGAGACCCTTGAGACCACCCCTGCTGCCTTAATACTTGATCACAGTCTTAATTCACCTTTAGCCAAATTGTGGCCTGTTAATGACTTGCTTCCTGAAAAGGTGGCACGTGGCTTCTTTAAGAAGAATTGGAGGACAGCACGCCGAAACATGGGTGCTGCTGATCAGATTTAGGCACTCAACCAGGGACGTCGGGTGTTTAAAGCTAATCTGGGGGAGGAAATTTTCGTCCGTAATTTTGCGCTGCGCGGTGTGGGCAAGGCTCCTATTTCCGATAAATTATCTCCTCGTTTTGTTGGGCCTTAAGAGGTAACTGAGATCCTGAACCAGTTAGCCTATTGGTGAGCAATATCGATATCGGGAAGGTGTCCACGGTACATGTTTCCCAAGTGAAGCCCAGAGAATAAGTCATCCTTTCCCAGTCACAGGCGTGTTGTTGCGTTTTTGCCACATGTTTGGAGGAACATACACTGTCATTGACGATCACACATATGTATACTGAATTGTGAAGAGACAGCCAGTGTGTAAGCACAGTCATTATAACTTCAATGATGTACACATGCCTCGATGAGCTAAATTGACGATTTACTATTTGGCTCCCTGCGCAGTAACCACGACTTGTGCCAGCGTAAGGTTTGTGGCCAGGTGACACAAGGAAAATTGGATCAGTCCTGGAGGCGTGCTCGGATAGCCGAAATGGTTAAGACAACCGCTCGCAATACGTAAAAAATCTAGGTTCAAGTCCCGGTCGGGCACAAATTTTCATGTCTGGCAAACTGCTGACGTCAATGTATAATCGCAAAATGCGTATCTGTTTCACAATGTTTACTACAGGCGCAACCGTCAGTGAAACTGGCTGTTCCTCCAGACATTTCACATATTCATGCATGTCTGACCGACGCTGTATTGTGAAGAGACAGACGCTGCATAAACACAGTCTTGTAACTGTCGATGATGCACAACACTTTTCGCCTCTTCGCGCTTTCTTCATCCTTCAGCCACTTCCACAGAAGCTCACGAGAGTAGCACACAAACAGCCTAGCAGCTTCGCTGTGTCCGAGATGCTCGTTCCCGATCACCGTGACATAACAGTCTGCCTTCTGTCAGAGTCACTTGTGTCAGTGGATATCCCAGTTTGCGACGCATGTCACTAAGATATTCTCCATTCGTCTCTGCTCCATATATATCCGTTCTTAGTACTAGTGCATCAGAGGATGTAAAGTGACGTACTGCGGAAAAAAGAGAAAAGGAAGGTAAACACTCATGTCTCCTACACGACCAAATTACTAGGGCTGAAATTATTACCGAGTACAAATATTGTGCGCCTAGTATAAAGTTCGTTCCTCGGGTGGTATCTGACATTTACACTACTGGCCATTAAAATTGCTACACCAAGAAGAAATGCAGATGATATACGGATATTCACTAGACAAATATATTATGCTAGAACTGACATGTGATTACATTTTCACACAGTTTGGGTGCATAGATCCTAAGAAACCAGTACCCAGAACAACCACCTCTGACCGTAACAACGGCCTTGATACGCCTGGGCACTGAGACAAACAGAGCTTGGATGGCGTGTACAGGTACAGCTGCTCATGCACCTACAACACGATACCACAGTTCATCAAGAGTAGTGACTGGCGTATTGTGACGAGACAGTTGCTCGGCCACCATTGACCAGACGTTTTCAGTTGCTGAGAGATCTAGAGAATGTGCTGGCCAGGGCAGCAGTCGAACATTTTCTGTATCCAGAAAGGCCCGTACAGGACCTGCAACATGCGGTCGTGCATTATCCTGCTGAAATATAGGGTTTCGCAGGGTTCGAATGAAGGGTAGAGCCACGGGCCGTAACACATCTGAAATGTAACGTCCACTGTTCTAAGTGCCGTCAATGCATACAAGAGGTGACCGAGACGTGTAACCAATGGCTCCCCATACCATCACGCCGGGTGATACGCCATTATGGCGATGACGAATACACGCTTCCAATGTGCGTTCACCGCGATGTCGCCAAACACGGATGCGACCATCATTATGCTGTAAACAGAACCTGGATTCATCTGCAAAAATGACGTTTTGCCATTCGTGCACCCAGGTTCGTCGTTGAGTACACTATCACAGGCGCTCCTGTCTGTGATGCAGTACCAAGGGTAACCGCAGCGCCGGCCTGAGTGGCCGAGCGGTTCTAGGCGCTACAGTCTGGAACCGCGCGACCGCTACGGTCGCAGGTTCGAATCCTGCCTCGGGTATGGGTGTGTGTGATGTCCTTAGGTTAATTAGGTTTAAGTAGTTCAAAGTTCTAGAGGACTGATGACCTTAGAAGTTAAGTCCCATAGTGCTCAGAGCCATTTGAACCATTTGTAACCGCAGCCATGGTCTCCGAGCTGATAGTCCATGCTGCTGCAAACGTCGTCGAACTGTTTGTTCAGATGGTTGTTGTCTTGCAAACATCTCCATCTGTTGACTCAGGGATCGAGACGTGGCTGCACGATCCGTTACAGCCATGCGGATAAGATGCCTGTCATCTCGAATGCTAGTGGTAAGAGGCAGTTGGGATCCAGCACGGCGTTCCGTGTTACCCTCCTGAACCACCCGACTCCGTATTCTGCTAACAGTCATTGGATCTCGACCAACGCGAGCAGCAATGTCGCTATACGTTAATCCGCAATCGCGATAGGCTACAATCCGATCTTTATCAAAGTCGGATACGCGATGGTACGCATTTCTCCTCCTTACACGAGGCATCACAACAACGTTCCACCGGGCAACGCCGGTCAACTGCTGTTTGTGTATGAGAAATCGGTTGGAAACTTTCCTCATGTCAGCACGTTGTAGTTGTTGCCACCGGCGCCAACTTTGTATGAATACTCTGAAAAGCTAATAATCTTCGTATCGGTTAAATTTCGCGTCTGTAGCACGTCATGTTCGTGGTGTAGCAATTTTAATGGCCAGTAGTGTATTAAGGTCAGCGTGAACTCCATGGTTGTTGTTGCCTTGTAGTCAGGTCTGAGTTCTGTGGTTTTTGGAACAGATCGTACGAAGAAAGCGTTGATTTTGTTGTATTTTTATGTAACTTGTTACACATATGCTGAAGCAAATTAGTCATACAGGGTGTTTCAAAAATGACCGGTATATTTGAAACGGCAATAAAAACTAAACGAGCAGCGATAGAAATACACCGTTTGTTGCATTATGCTTGGGACAACAGTACATTTTCAGGCGGACAAACTTTCGAATTTACAGTTGTTTCAGTTTTCAACAACAGATGGCGCTGCAAGTGATGTGAAAGATATAGAAGACAACGCAGTCTGTGGGTGCTCCATTCTGTACGTCGTCTTTCTGCTGTAAGCGTGTGCTGTTCACAACGTGCAAGTGTGCTGTAGACAACATGGTTTATTCCTTAGAACAGAGGATTTTTCTGGTGTTGGAATTCCACCACCTAGAACACAGTGTTGTTGCAACAAGACGAAGTTTTCAACGGAGGTTTAATGTAACCAAAGGACCGAAAAGCGATACAATAATTGATCTGTTTGAAAAATTTCAACGGACTGGGAACGTGACGGATGAACGTGCTGGAAAGGTAGGGCGACCGCATACGGCAACCACAGAGGGCAACGCGCAGCTAGTGCAGCAGGTGATCCAACAGCGGCCTCGGGTTTCCGTTCGCCGTGTTGCAGCTGCGGTCCAAATGACGCCAACGTCCACGTATCGTCTCATGCGCCAGAGTTTACACCTCTATCCATACAAAATTCAAACGCGGCAACCCCTCAGCGCCGCTACCATTGCTGCACGAGAGACATTCGCTAACGATATAGTGCACAGGATTGATGACGGCGATATGCATGTGGGCAGCATTTGGTTTACTGACGAAGCTGATTTTTACCTGGACGGCTTCGTCAATAAACAGAACTGGCGCATATGGGGAACCGAAAAGCCCTATGTTGCAGTCTCATCGTCCCTGCATCCTCAAAAAGTACTGGTCTGGGCCGCCATTTCTTCCAAAGGAATCATTGGCCCATTTTTCAGATCCGAAACGATTACTGCATCACGCTATCTGGACATTCTTCGTGAATTTGTGGCGGTACAAACTGCCTTAGACGACACTGCGAACACCTCGTGGTTTATGCAAGATGGTGCCCGGCCACATCGCACGGCCGACGTCTTTAATTTCCTGAATGAATATTTCGATGATCGTGTGATTGCTTTGGGCTATCCGAAACATACAGGTTGCGGCGTGGATTGGCCAGACATGAACCCCTGTGACTTCTTTCTGTGGGGACACTTGAAAGACCAGGTGTACCGCCAGAATCCAGAAACAATTGAACAGCTGAAGCAGTACATCTCATCTGCATGTGAAGCCATTCCGCCAGACACGTTGTCAAAGGTTTCGGGTAATTTCATTCAGAGACTACGCCATATTATTGCTACGCATGGTGGATATGTGGAAAATATCGTACTATAGAGTTTCCCAGACCGCAGCGCCATCTGTTGTTGAAAATTGTAACTACTGTAATTTCGAAAGTTTGTCTGCCTGAAAATGTACTGTTGTCCCAAGCATATTGCAACAAACGGTGCATTTCTATCGCTGCTCGTTTAGTTTTTATTGCCGTTTCAAATATACCGGTCATTTTTGAAACACCCTGTATAAAGTAAGTGCCAATATAATGTTATATTGGAAAGTGAATGTAAATAAAATAATCTTACTTTTCAGACAGTCACGAATCTGTATTCATTGCAAAATGTCTAGAGGAAATGAACAAAGAGAGAACATAGGTACTGCTTACAATGAAAGTTAAGTCAGAAACTTACTGGTAATATTTTGGAATGAATTTAAAAAAAAATTCGCCATGCATGTGGAATGGGCTAGTCCCTACTTGGTTAGGGGAAGGGAACTTTTGTAGAGCCTTTGTACGGTTCTGATCTATATGGATACCCCCAGCTGAGACCAGATCTATAAGGAATGTAATTTGATCTTGAGCGAAATTAATCTTGGACGACTTAACAGTAAGCCTGGCACCGCGAAAGTGGCGGAGAACATCCTCAAGACGATGTAAGTGCTGTTCGAAGGTGGCCCTATAGAGGACCCCATCATCCAAATAACGATAGACACGGATCGTCCAAGACATTATCCAAAAGTCTAGGAGGAACTGCTGCGTCTGTTCAGAGGCAGAGTGGAACACAGTTACATTCAAATAAATTACAATCAGTGCGAAAAGCCATAATCTGTTCCGAATCTTCGGTTAGTGGTATTTGATGGTAGGCTTTATAAGGTCCAGCACAAAAAAGAAGTGTACACCAGAAGACCACGGAAAAGGAGTCGTGCAATTCAGGTAAGGCGACTGACTCAAGAACAACCTCTCCACTTAATACCCATTAGTTGATGACTAGTCCATACCTCAACCCTGGTTCTTGGATACCAAACAGATGAGCGAAGCGTAGGGAGAGGCAGAAGGGATAATAGCACCATCCCGGAGCATCTGCTCAATGAGCTGCCGCAAGATCTTCATTTTAGGGGGGCAACAGTCGATAAGAAGACTGACGCACCGAAATGTCGTCGGTATGGCGAATCCTACATTTGATGCTATTAGTGACAGCGAGTCTCTCGGTTAATACATCAGGGAATGTATGAAGGACATGTAACAAGCTCTGAGCCTGAGTATCCACAAGATGGTCCACTTGAAATTTACAATCTCGGCTCATGACAGCATTAACCCCTCTTACCTACATGCTCTGGCGCAGCTTAAACTGTCACTGACGGCATAAGGTAAAGGAAAACTCTCTGTTCACATAATTCAGAAACACCAGTACGGTGAAGCTAATCACACCCCAAAATGATTTTCACACATCACTATCTAGTGACCATAAAGCGGAAAGGCCTTTGAAAGACCCTGTACAGGAATATCCATCTTGCAACAGTTGATGTGCCAGTTGCAAGCTGGGAAATTTGCAAATATTACGATTCTGGAGGTACCAATCACAATCCATCAATTAAAGATTACTCTCAGAATCGATTAAGGTTCATAATGGTTCGTGGTTGAGTTCGGCACAGGCAAAAGGTAAAAAGGAATTATTAATTGCCCTGATGAGTTTACAAGCTTTAATAGACGGTCTAACCCTCGAAACGCATACTTTCCTGTGGCGTCAGGTGATCGGACTTGACTTACATGCCACTGGACATTGGTTCACAAAATTACCAGAATCCCCACAAGGGAGACAGCGTTTCATTTTAACATCCTTATCGTTTCTGGTGTCGGGCACGTTGTTGGACTCAACAAAAACACCCGTTATGCTTTCCCATCATTCGTCAGCAAAACGAACATAATCAATTTTCCATACCAGTGTATCAGATTTGGCAAAGGTGGCTAGATTCTCACAGAACATTACACATGAACTATTGCCTTTTTCAATGCTTTCCGAGATGTTCTCAATAGCTTCCTGCTCACTCACACCTATCTCTAAGGCACTAATAGCAATCCGTATTGTATCAGTATATCCCTGGAGAGTTTCATTCTGACCCTGAACGCGCCGAAAATGTTAACTAGCTCGTTTTTAATCCGAGGAGAAACTTTATTCCTAATTCTTAAATTTTACACGGTTGCTCGTCTACGGAAGACTTTCACAGTATCAGATTCCAACTGCCCCCTGGTCAGGGGACATAGCAATCGCAAAATCAGAAGGTGAACCGTTCCCAATGCTTCAGGCTGTTTTTCTAACCAAACTGACAGCCACAGAACTTCCACTGTTTGCGTTAAGTCTTCAACGTCTAGCACCTTCAAACTCTGCAGCAAGCACATAATGGGATTAGACAACTTAGCAAAAGGTCTGGATACAAGTTTCCCTCCGCCGTGTCAAAAGAAAGGACTAGCAGAACCTGATAGGGGAGTGGGGTCACGTTTTTCAACCCCAATGGCTTCCTCCTGCCACTGCACAGCATTAAGACGTAATTGTTATTGTATTTGTAACTGGAGCAGAAAAAAATGGAGGTGACATATGTGCTCTACTGGTACTTCAACGAATGCATTAGCATATCAGTATTTTGTGTTCGTCGTTTTATAGTTGTTTAGTTTTCAAATATTGACATTGTGTTATTGTTCTCTGCTTAACAGGTCCTGCTGATGACGGTATTGTGCCGCCGAAACTAGTCATGTGATGGAATGAAGATGTTCTCAAGATAGAGCTGTGGTGGTACTTTTTCTCATATACATGGTGGTCCATTCATAGTGACTGGGCCAAATATTTCACGAAATAAGCAGCAATCGAAAAAACTACAAAGAACGAAACTCGTCTAGCTTGAAGGGGGAAACCAGATGACGCTATGGTTGGTCCGCTAGATGGCGCTGCCATAGGCCAAACGGATATCAACTGCGTTTTTTAAAATAGGAACCCCCTTTTTTAATACCTATTCGTGTAGAACGTAAAGAAATATGAATGTTTTAGTTGGACCACTTTTTTCGCTTTGTGATAGATGGCGCTGTAATAGTTACAAACATATAAGTACGTGGTAACATTCCGCCAGTGCGGACGGTATTTGCTTCGTGATACATTACCCGTGTTAAAATGGACCATTTACCAATTGCGGAAAAGGTCGATATCGTGTTGATGTATGGCTATTGTGATCAAAATGCCCAACGGGCGTGTGCTATGTATGCTGCTCGGTATCCTGGACGACATCATCCAAGTGTCCGGACCGTTCGACGGATAGTTACGTTATTTAAGGAAACAGGAAGTGTTCAGCCACATGTGAAACGTCAACCACGACCTGAAACAAATGATAATGCCCAAGTAGGTGTTTTAGCTGCTGTCGCGGCTAATCCGCACATCAGTAGCAGACAAATTGCGCGAGAATCGGGAATCTCAAAAACGTTGGTGTTGAGAATGCTACATCAACATCGATACGATATTTCTGTGCACCAGGAATTGCATGGCAACGACTTTGAACGTCGTGTACAGTTCTGCCACCTCTTCATCTCAGAGTAGCACTTGCAACCTACGTCCTCAATTATTTGCTTGACGTATTCCAATCTCTGTCTTCCTCTACAGTTTTTGCCCTCTACAACTCCCTCTAGTACCATGGAAGTCATTCCCTCATGTCTTAGCAGATGTCCTATCATCCCGTTCCTTCTCCTTATCAGTGTTTTCCACATATTCCTTTCCTCTCAGATTCTGCGTAGAACCTCCTCATTCCTTACCTTATCAGTCCACCTAATTTTCAACATTCGTCTGTAGCACCACATCTCAAATGCTTCGATTCTCTTCTGTTCCGGTTTTCCCACAGTCCATGTTTCACTACCATACAATGCTGTACTCCAGACGTACATCCTCAGAAATTTCTTCCTCAAATTAAGGCCGATATTTGATATTAGTAAACCGGCATAATATGCATTATTGGGCAACGGAAAATCCACGATGGCTGTGACAAGTGGAACATCAGCGACCTTGGCGGGTTAATGTATGGTGCGGCATTATGTGAGGAAGGATAATTGGCCCCCATTTTATCGATGGCATTCTAAATGGTGCAATGTATGCTGATTTCCTATGTAATGTTCTACCGATGTTACTACAAGATGTTTCACTGCATGACAGAGTGGCGATGTACTTTCAACATGATGGATGTTGTAACATTATGTGATTGCCTTATCATTTTAAATCATTCACTAATCGAGCAGTCGCTCGGCAACAGCTACAGCTAGCAAATAATGTTGCGAGAATGTAAAAGGTGAACGACCTGTGACGTAACTTGTTTATTGTCGAAGCGCCGTCAGAGATGCAGTGAGTTATTGACTTTGAAAACCGCGGCGCGAAAAACGGACAGAAGAAGAACACTTTTACACATTTTTTTTTTGATGTACGAGATATTCTCGATGAACAGTTACTCATTCTTCTCTTGTCTCTTGTAACTCGTGTCGGACGCGCATGTCTTGCCGCCGTATTATTATCGTTAAAAATAATATTGTTTTAGTGTAAAGTAAATGTGTAATACTAAAAGTGCCTAGCAGTAGATTTATTGTGCGACGTGTATGTGAAAACGTCGAAGGAATTGTTTTCATTACGAGAAGTGCCAGCCAAAACGGCATCCATGTTAAATCCTTCATTGCAGTGTAAGTTCGTCTATTAATTGCCATAAATTCAGACTTAAATGGAACTGGTGTATGGACTATTTATTTAATATAGAATCTATGTCTCACTCCTTCATGAAGTTATTTAATTTTCTTTATGTTTCTGCCAAATAGAGAGTTCACAGTCACGAATTCTTTCGTCGAGTTCGGACGGAAGTTGCATGCGGCGAAATATTTTCTCCGCGCCATATTCTACTGGTAAATGCATGATAAACTACGGTCCCTTAGGAAATTCATGTTGAGCTATCCAAAAATAATTATATTTTAAATAGGCATTTACTCTCCTCTGCAATGCAACTTCCGACTGATCAGACGATCAAACAAGAAACAGCCGCACACGGTCGGCGTTCGCAAATATGTTTCCACCGCTGATTATAGCTATATGTTACAGCACAAAAGTAAACATATTGTTATAATTAGCGACTACGAACGGGGACATTTATAACTGTATGTTTATGTATACACATTACGTAAATATATCGTTATAATTGGCGCCTGAACAGGGACCTGAATTAAAAAAAAAAAAAGTCAAAGGAATAAAAATTTATATAAGATACACATTGTGGGAATATTCATAAAGAATTGTAGCTAATCTTGTGCTTTTTATTTGTTACATGGCATCAAACACCGTCCAATAAAATTTCCATTGAGCACAAGAAACGAGATATTCAGAGTAAATTACGGAAGAGAGATTATTTTTTTGGAACCGAATTTGTGCGAAAATCTAGTTGCAACGCCCAAGGCAGTCATCAGCAACGTAAGTTAAAATTTCGTTAGCCGTAGCCAAGCTTCCTTAATTTCAGCCAACATTAATCAATTTGTGACGATCTTTAGTATTTGCAGTAAAATTTACTTTGAATTCAGTAGATTGCATTTAGTAGATTAGTAATTTCTTCAAGTATTGTTTAAATTCCATTGTTGTGTATTGCATATCATTTGTTTTTAAATGTCCGCTGCCTGTTCACGGAGTTGACCAGCCTTAGTTTTCATTTGTTTTGAACAGTGTGCAGCCATACTTTCTTTACGGTCCAGAATAGTCTCTTGTTCTCGTGACGTGCATCTCCCGACATTCCGATCTTGTGACGTAGCAGGGACAACTGACTCGCAACCGATAAGTTACATCTCTGTCGTCAGCTGACGGCCGTAGCTCAAACGATCTTCATTGACTTGTTGTTGTTGTTGTTGTCTTCAGTCCTGAGACTGGTTTGATGCAGCTCTCCATGCTACTCTATCCTGTGCAAGCTTCTTCATCTCCCAGTACCTACTGCAACCTACATCCTTCTGAATCTGCTTAGTGTATTCATCTCTTGGTCTCCCCCTACGATTTTTACCCTCCACGCTGCCTTCCAATACTAAATTGGTGATCCCTTGATGCCTCAGAACATGTCCTACCAACCGATCCCTTGACTTACTGTTTGTAAATAAGTGAGCTATGGCAGACGATAAAATGTCATCGCTAGATTCAAATGAACAGAATGATACGAGTGAGGTGTCGCGTCGCTTACGGTCCCGCAGGGTAATTAGTAGGGCTGAGACACCAATCGAAACAATTGTAGAAAGTGAAGTGGGAAAACTTACGGACTTTAGTGCCTCACACCATAATGTTACTGATACTGAACTAGACAATGCCAGCATAGTTTTTGCCACTAGTAGTCATAGCCATATACCGGTTACGAGGGAGACAGGTGAAAGCAATTCAGGGGTAGTGACAGACGATGTATTCAAATAGCTACTGAGTCAAATAAGTCAAATGATGCAGGACGGAAATCGGCAATTGAAAGAGGAAAATCGCCAAATGGTGAATTCCATTAAAAATGATTTGAAAGACGAAAATAGACAAATGTTAGTCTCGCTTGAAGATAAACTGTCTACAGTAAGCGAAGAAATAAAAACTGTTAGAGAAAACGTAGCCAAAGAAGTAGCAAAGCAAGTTAAGGATGCTGTTTCTCAAATGCGAATTTTCGAACTGAATGACACTTTAGCTACCATGCAAAGCGAGACAGCTGACATCCGCAACGAAACCAAGAATCTTGACTCAACCGTAACCACGGTTAATCACAGATTAGACAGAGTAACTACGCAGGTAGAAAAACTAACCGAGGGAATGTCAAACTTGACTCTGGAAACGGAAACGAAAGTAAAGGAGAGGCTAGATAGTCATGAGAGAGAATTTAGAGAAAAGTATGAGAACTGGATTGCTGGAAAGGACAAATTTGTCGAAGATAAGATTAACAAAGACCTAGTAGAGACTGTAAAAGCAACCACTCTTGGTATCTTGTCAGCTCCTGGAAGCTCCGGAGATACCGTAATGTCTGAACTCGCTAGCATTAGGCGTACCCTTCGGCAAGAATTACCAAATTGGAAGCAAGAGGTAACGGAACAGCTAAATAACCTGAAGGCACAAGTGAGTAGTAGTTCCCGAATACAGAGACCGAATTATCCTAACTCTTTAGCCTCAGAGGAAGAACATGAATTATTTCAGCAATTCCGAATACCTGTTGCATCTAATGAACACACTTCACCACCACATATTCCAGTTAGTCACCGAAACCAAGAATCTGACTCAGTAGTAAAAATGATGAAGGAAGAAAGCATGATAAAGCATCGAGTTTTTCAAACCTTTAACCCGGAAAAACGAAATATCCACCCAATTGTTTTTCTTCGTGGATTCTCTGGCATTTTTCCAAATTCGTGGACTGATAGACAGCGTATCCAATTTGTTACCGGATATATAGGTGGCGAATCCGCAATATGGGGAACCGAAATGGTTGATAAGTGTCGAACATATGAGGAGTTTGAGCACTGTTTCCTCAGCAAATTTTGGAGCGAAGGTGTTCAGAAGCGCCTTCGTAAAGAAGTCTATAATGCAGAACAATTTGACCCCAGGAATAGTAGCCTGAGAAAGTACTTCGAAAAATATCTTGGCAAAATCAGGCATTGGGATAACCCTATCAATAGTAAAGATGTAATTATGATTCTCAAGTCTAAATTACCCATTTCGATTCGTGAAAAGCTGATAGCCATACCAGATGATGATCCAGATACCTTTCTGTCGATATTAGATTCCCTAGACCTGATCTATGAGGACATGAGAGCTAACAAACCGCGGAATACTCCGCACAATTCTTGGCCACAACATTACGGGAGTAACGGCTATGAAAAGCCAGGGAACGGTTACAAAAATAGTAACGATTGGCAAAACGGAAATAAAGGCAATGGGTATCCGCACAAAAGGAATAGACATAATCAACACAACCGATTAAATCCCGTGTATAACACGACTGGTAACCAGTACGGCAATCAATCGTACAAGCAGAAGTTTGGAAACGGTTTCAGTCAAAAAGGTTGGCAACAGCAGAGCGGATCGCAGTGGAATGCACCGTACTCGCGCAGCCAACACTCAGATTACGGGCAGCAACAAACAGCTGATAACGCCCACACATACCAACACACCTCCGCGCCTAGTAAAAATCAAGCGCAGGGAATGTACAGAAACACACAGTTTAACGGCAAACCACAGTGTGAAGGTGGATTTCACAGTAACAATTCCGGAAATCATAATAGTAATAAAAATCATCAGACCCCGCGAAGGCATTACAATCCCCCTGTATTTTTCGCAAGCGCGGAAGACAGTAACATGTATTGGACACCAGAACAAACGCAGGAACATTTTGACACACGGTTTGTGCATAACAGTAATTTTGTTCCTCAGTGTCCTCACAATGTCAGATTGGTCTAACTTTCTAATGATGAAGGCCAATCAAAGCCACACAAACAGGAAAACTAAGTTCAGCATCTGAAAGCTCCCTAAGTGATGCTGTGAGACAGAATGGGGGCGACCACTTCGACGGAGAGACTAACCATGACGTACTTGTACTGAGATACAATGACGGGATTGACATGCGACAAGAATTATTACAAGAGAAAGAGACGACTGACGGTGATGAACCGATAGATGACCAAGTGCAAGCTATGACAAAACTTCCTATAGCCGGAATTTTGACGACTGTAATCCTAGATACAGGTGCAAATATTAATGCTATGTCCTTATGTTTCTATAAGCAAATTAGTACGTTAATTAAAATTCCAACATTACCCGTCCAAGGATGTTCAATAACAGGAGCCATCGGCTCCCAGACACAAAAGGTCAGTATACAAGCTTGGGTACCACTGGAGATTCAATCAATACCCATAAAATGTATTTTCCTCGTTGTCAAGAATTTGGCAGTGCCAGTCTCTTGGGAATGGATTTTCTACGACGATATAGAGCCCGAATAAATCTTTATATAGGCATTTGCACACTGTTAGTACAGCAAACAGAAGTTGCACTGGAGTTAGTGAAAGAAAGAGTAAAAAACTTTGGCACTTGTAATAGCATTAGATTACAAAGGATAGGCAGAAAACCTCCTTGTCGTAATCATTTCAATTTGTTTTATGGTAACTGTGATACATTTAATGATACAATAACAGTCAGTGACTTACCCTCTCAGCAGGAAATAACCAATAAGACTACAGAATCAACAAAGTTATCCGAACCTCAGCGACAGGAATTATTTAGTTTGTTGTCACACTATATCAACGTGTTTTCAAAACGACCCGGTATTATAAAAGACTATGAATATACTATGGAAGTGGTGCCGCACCAAACTTTCTGTCGCACGACATATCCCATACCGTATGCAAGAAGGGAAGCAGTTCGTAATGAAATTAAGAAAATGTTGAACTGGAAAGTCATAGAGTATTCTAATTCACCATATAGTAACCCCTTGTTGACGATTTTGAAACAGGATAACACCGTACGACTCGTACTTGACGCACGAAACATAAATAAAATTGTTGTGCCAGTACGAACGAGACCTGAAGCGATTGAAGAACACCTCCAGAGATTTTATGGAATTAAATATTTGAGTAGCATAGATTTGAAAATGTCATTTTGGCAAGTAAGACTAAATCCTAACTCACGGAAATATACGGCATTTATCTTCGCCGGCAGATCTTATCAATTTCAGGTCATGCCTTTTGGATTGAATGTTAGTTCTGGAGTATTCATCTCTGCCTTAGATCATGTTCTTGGTCCAGATCTTATTGATGAAGTCACTCTCTACGTTGATGATCTTTTAATTGCCACTAAAACCTGGGAAGGCCACGTTGAACTAATACAGAAAGTGTTTCAGCGATTCCTGGAATACGGAGTCACTGCCAACTTGCAAAAGTCACACTTTGGCCGAGCCGAAATCAAATTCTTAGGACACGTCATTTCATCTGACGGAATCCGTCCTGATCCGGCTAAGCTAAGTGCAATTAAAAATTTTCCTATCCCATCTTCAAAACGACAACTTAAAGGTTATCTTGGACTCGCTTCATTCTTCAGAAGATTTTTACCAAAGCAGGTAATGAACAACCCTGATTTATAGAAATTGTTAAAGAAAAATACTCAGTGGAATTGGACTGACGACTGTCAAAAGGCATTCCTCGATATCAAAGAAGCTTTGTTAAATAGCAACATTCTATATCATCCAGATATGGATAAGGAATTTTGTGTGTCATCTGACGCAAGTTTTCAGGGATTAGGCGCATGTCTCTTCCAGATCCATGAAACAAATGGAAAACCAGACATCAGAGTAATTAGTTTTGCTAGTAGGGTTCTTACAGACACTGAACGATCCTATTCTGTTACTGAGTTGGAAGCTCTTGCAGTAGTTTGGGCTTTCAAGAGATTCAACTACTACATCAATGGCAAGAAAATCAAAGTCTATTCTGATCATCAGGCTCTTAGTTTTCTTCTGACGTGTAAACTCTTACATCCTCGCTTAACGAGGTGGTGTCTTTTCTTACAGGAATATAACTTCGAAATAATCTACATAAAAGGCAAAGATAACATTATTGTGGATGCTCTATCTCGCATGCCTGAAGGCTCTTGGGACAGTACTGAACTTTTGGAACAAATGTCAAATTACAGAATTCTTTTGATGAAGGATCCAATACATCAGAAATATTTTCTTGATCTTTGTAACCAGATTGTCCAATTGCAAGAAACTGATCCAAAATGGAGAGGTGTGAAACAGATCCTCGAAACTAATCCTACCCATAGCATGTGGAAATATTACAAATTTCATAATCAAGTTCTTTTCCACCGAACATCACTGTCATCAGAAAATTGGCTAGTATGCATTCCGCAGGAATATGTAGAACACTTACTCTGGTATACACATATTTCGTGGGGACACTTTGGTCCAGAAAAGTGTAAGCGTAAAATAGCAAAGTACTGCTACATCCCTAACCTTCATAGCAGAATTCACAAGCTGTTGAAACACTGTATCATTTGTCAAAAGGCAAAACCTTTTAATCTTTCGAATATACTGCCTTTGAATCCTATTATCACAGAGAAACCTAGACAAATCCTAGGCATAGATTTGGCAGGACCCCTCCCACGAGGCCGTGGAGGACTAAGGTACCTTGTAGCTGTCATTGATCTATTTACCAAACATTTGAGATTGTACGCTATGAGATCTGCAAATACTCAACTAATCATCAATCGTTTAGAACGTGACTACTTTCCTACATTCGGAAAACCTGAATCAGTTCTCTCAGACAATGGGTCTAACTTTGTCTGCAAAAGATGGAGACTTTTCCTTGCTAGTCATCAAATTAGGCAAATCCTTATCTCCAAGTTTAGACCGCAGTCGAACCCGACTGAGCGGGTGTTCAAGGAGTTTAATCGTTTTATTCGTACTTATATACCAAATCAGCAGACTCGCTGGGTTGACTTTGTGTCACCTTTCGAGGAAATTGTGAATAATCTACCACACCTGTTACTGGTTTCACTCCGAGTGAGTTGATGTCTTCAGACCAAGAGAAAAATGAATGGGTCAATTCAATTCCTAAGTGTAACAACACAATTGCTAGTTTAGACGCCAGAATAAGACAAGCTCTAACAACGTTGACCACCCAAGCCAATTTACGCAAGAAGGCGTATGACAAACATATTAATAAGGTGTTAACTTATAAAGTAGGCGAAAAGGTCTTGCTAAAAACACACTTTAAACCATCGTTGCTCTTACACAAAAATCGAAAATGGCAAAGTCTTTTTGAGGGACCTTACGAGATCCTTCGTATACCGCATACAGGTTGTTATCTGATTTCTGATCCCGCAAATGGAAAAATAAAAGGGTTATACCATCATTCTGATCTTAAAAAATATCATGCTACAGAATAAGTCAAAAGGAAAGCTATATAATGGCAAGAGAAAGTTAGCCGCTAGTGACTAAGTGACAACTGATCTGACTTTGTAAAAAAAAAGAAATGCTTAGAATAAATTACACGATAGTGAGTCTATGTTGCTATACAGCAGAGAATTTAAAATATGTTATCTTGAGCCATAATTGAAGTACAGACAAGCTGGTAAATAATAATAAAAAAATCCTGTTTAACAAAGAAAGTGATCAACTCCAAGAACTCTAGTTTTAAGATTTAGTTTTAAGGAGATAATATTTAAGAGAGAGAAATGAAATATAAAGCGAAGGATGTGCCTAACAAGCCGGCTTCTGCGATATGAAATGCTAAAGAAGTGAAAATAAACATAGTACGTAAGAATTATTTTTTTTAGTTCAAGGAGCAATGATCGAGAAATGAAATTTACTTTCGTCAAGGACAAGGGTCGCTTGACAATTATTGGTTCCTGATCCCACTAAAAAGGAAAACAAGTAACTAGTTTTAAGTCAGCTATGTCTAGATTAAGTTCTAATGTACATAAAAATCTGGAACAGGTTCATCTCTGCAATAAAATAACGTAATGATCACGAAGCATGTGAGTTACTTGTAAGTACCACCATCACCACGAAAGCGCTATCCTTCAGCTAGATAAACAAAGTAGCATTAATTGTAATTAAAATACGCAGGTCAGATACATTCAAAGCCATAAGTGAAATAAATACCAAGTATACGTAAGTGGCAAGGACAAAGCAATGACTTAAGGTCATATATAGAGGTCAATGCAGTGTAGCGCAAGCAGGCGTCAAGGTGAGAATAAAATGACAATGAAACCGCCGGCAAAAAAAAGCAGCTAGTTTGTAATTGGAGCGCGTACGTAGACGTACGGCGCAAAGGAAAATTAATTTCTAAGTCATAAGGAACAAGGAGTTGTTTGCTAGATTTCTTCTTCTATGTACTATTATATCTATGTCTTTCTTCTGAATTTGTGTAAATATCCTAACCCGCATAAACCCGTCCCGTAGACTTGACGTCACAGATTGAGAAATGCGGTTGACGTGGAAGGCTGGTTTGGCATACGATTTTCAAAAGGAAACGCGTGAACGAAATCGGGAAAAGCTAGTTTTGAAATGTCTTTATTTTTCCTTTTAAAGTCAATCCGAGACGCAAACCGATATCGCGATAAGGAATTTGAATATTTTCTTGAATGGTGTTCTGTTCTCATGTGAGAGGGCGATCAAATGTGACTGATTGATCCTCACGTCTAGTAAAAGGGAAATTTTTGTTGAAATGACAGTGATGACTTTAATGAATCTAATAAATAAAAAGAACGATTCAAACGAATTAAAATAATAATAATAATAATTGCTAACAGATCGGAGAAACTATTGTATTGTGACTGTGAACTAAAAGCATAATTAGTCTTAGAGAAAGATGATGAACAATGTAAAGCGAAATGTTAAAGATAGTTACCAACAAAGTAACAGAAACTGAAATGGACATGATAATCAAAGCTCTGAATTAGCAAGCTTCAAAGTGAGACAAACTATTTGATTATAAACTGTAAAAAAATTGTGTACATAGTAGTGTGTAAGTGAAGGCTTAAAATGGTGTGGAAGTCTGCCACAGACACGAAGCAATGCATCGTTGTTATAAGTAAGTGATAATTTCATTCACGATGAAGATAAAAAGTGTTAAACGTGCAGATAGGCCGACGGACAATGATAGTCCGGTTGTGTAACCGAAGGCGGTGATGTGATTACATGCAGTGCATCGGAAACCAAGTGTGTTAGCTGCTTTGCAAAGTGCGAGCGCTAGCCTACCTTAAAATCTTCAAAATCGGCTGGAAAATGTGGAGACAGGGATGGTTTCAGCACCAGCTCAGCAAACCACAAAATACCACAACACCATCGACGCAACTTGTTCACTGAACCGTGCGCGGAAAAGCTGAAATACCGCGTGGAGGCTAGTGAGCGCCTCGAGTTGCGATTCAGCTTTAACAATCAGCCTGTGCCAACGTCCATCGACGCAACAAACGCGTTAAATTGAAAGTGATGTACTAGCACAGCATTCCCGCTGCAGTTCGACGAACCGGACTTTCCATGAAAGACGCTCCTAAAATAAAAGACTCTTATATGAGTTCACAACATATCACATACTATGCTAATGTTATATCCCGTGAATGAAATGCGAACAGCCAAACCAAACGCGAATAGTGACAAAGTCAAATTCCTATGAATCCCAAGTCCTAAAATTAGATTTAAGCTTAGATTTTTGGCTAATGGGTATTTATATTTTTTTATTACATGTAACGTGTGTACGTAACGTGCGAGTGAGACTCGCCCGCCAGAGCTGATCAAAAGTTTTCTACTCGGAGACCGTAAAGTAGCGATCCAACTTCTCAAGGGATAAGCTTCACCTGGAGAAGAATCAAATTTTAACTTACCTGTCAAATACACAAGCAATGAAAGCGTAAAAAATCATGACAACTAGTGAGCAATTGAAAATGGACACGTGTGAGAAATTCCATGTGTGAGAATTATATGTGTATAAAAATGGACACGTGTGAGAAATTCCATGTGTGAGAATTATATGTGTATAAAAATGGACACGTGTAAGAAATTCCATGTGTGAGAATTATGTGTGTATAAAAAGATGAATCCTACGTGTTTTCTTTCAGGAGCAAAGAGCCTATGAGCTCTGGACAATAACTTGAGGCCACAAAGATGGTCGTTATGAACTCTGTAAAAAAAAAAGGACTGTAATGAGTATAATGTATAATGTCCATTGTAAACTTCGTAGATTTACAGTCTTAGTTTTTTTTAATTTTTTGTGTATATTTACCTTAAGAACTGTCTTTGTCTATGAATGAGAGATCACCATATTTGTGTAATCCTAATAATCAAATGACAGGAATACTGTGTTTGATCAATATAAATCTGTAAAGTACTCAATCCCATAATGTTAACGGCGACATGTGAATCATGGTAATCTCCTTGATTTCCAAGATTCCCATGAAAGGCAATGTAACATTATATGATTGCCTTATCATTTTAAATCATTCACTAATCGAGCAGTCGCTCGGCAACAGCTACAGCTAGCAAATAATGTTGCGAGAATGTAAAAGGTGAACGACCTGTGACGTAACTTGTTTATTGTCGAAGCGCCGTCAGAGATGCAGTGAGTTATTGACTTTGAAAACCGCGGCGCGAAAAACGGACAGAAGAAGAACACTTTTACACATTTTTTTTTTTTTATGTACGAGATATTCTCGATGAACAGTTACTCATTCTTCTCTTGTCTCTTGTAACTCGTGTCGGACGCGCATGTCTTGCCGCAGTATTATTATCGTTAAAAATAATATTGTTTTAGTGTAAAGTAAATGTGTAATACTAAAAGTGCCTAGCAGTAGATTTATTGTGCGACGTGTATGTGAAAACGTCGAAGGAATTGTTTTCATTACGAGAAGTGCCAGCCAAAACGGCATCCATGTTAAATCCTTCATTGCAGTGTAAGTTCGTCTATTAATTGCCATAAATTCAGACTTAAATGGAACTGGTGTATGGACTATTTATTTAATATAGAATCTATGTCTCACTCCTTCATGAAGTTATTTAATTTTCGTTATGTTTCTGCCAAATAGAGAGTTCACAGTCACGAATTCTTTCGTCGAGTTCGGACGGAAGTTGCATGCGGCGAAATATTTTCTCCGCGTCATATTCTACTGGTAAATGCATGATAAACTACGGTCCCTTAGGAAATTCATGTTGAGCTATCCAAAAATAATTATATTTTAAATAGGCATTTACTCTCCTCTGCAATGCAACTTCCGACTGATCAGACGATCAAACAAGAAACAGCCGCACACGGTCGGCGTTCGCAAATATGTTTCCACCGCTGATTATAGCTATATGTTACAGCACAAAAGTAAACATATTGTTATAATTAGCGACTACGAACGGGGACATTTATAACTGTATGTTTATGTATACACATTACGTAAATATATCGTTATTATGTCCGGCACATAGCTCGCGTGCGGTTGAAGCGGTATTGAGTAGCATATTTCATGACAGTTGGTTTGGTCGTCGAAGCACCATACCATGGCCCCTCACGTTCATCGGATCTGACGTCCCCGGATTTCTTTCTGTGGGGAAAGTTGAAGGATATTTGCTATTGTGATCCACCGACAACGCCTGACAACATACGTCAGCACATTGTCAATGCATGTGCGAACATTACGCAAGGCGAACTACTCGCTGTTGAGAGGAATATCGTTACACGTATTGCCAAATGCATTGAGATTGACGGACATCATTTTGAGCATTTATTGCTTTAATGTGGTATTTACAGGTAATCACGCTGTAAAAGCATGCGTTCTCAGAAATGATAAGTTCACAAAGGTACATGTATCACATTGAAACAACCGAAATAAAATGTTCAAACGTACCTACGTTCTGTATTTTAATTGAAAAACCTACCTGTTACCAACTGTTCGTCTAAACTTATGAGCCATATGTTTGTGACTATTACAGCGCCATCTATCACAAAGCGAAAAAAAGTGGTTCAACTAAAACATTCATGTGTCTTTACGTACTATACGAATATGTAATAAAATAATGGGGGTTCCTGTTTTAAAAAACGCAGTTGATATCCGTTTGACCTACGGCAGTGCCATCTAGCAGGCCAACCATAGTGCCGTCTGGTTTCCCCTTCGAGTTAGACAAGTTTCGTTCTTTGTAGTTTTTTCGTTTGACGCTTATTTCGTGAGATATTTGGCCCGGTCACGATCAATGGACCACCCTGTATATCATCAGCTGAGGTCCCTCGTCCATGCTGTAAGATGGACATCCGTTAAATATAGCTCCGTGGCCTGATTCAAGAGGTGTTCTGATAGAATGCAATCCTCTTTACTAATCTGTAACTGTTTCAAACCGCAGAACCTATTTAGCAGTGCTTGGATCCTGTTCACCAGAGTTCGCGAATTACTACTCACGCTTGTAAGAGCACGAGAACATTAAGACAAGGCAGGAGTTACCTCGCCAATTCGCCCCGAAGTTAATTGCAATGATCTGTTCAAAATATTCCGTAACCGCACGGTAAGCTTCGCCACTGTACCATCATTTGGTTGCGTTCGTATTCGCAGTTCATAAATTAACTGTTGCCTGAGACCAGTTCCAAGGTCTGCACTTTGCTCCAACATAATGACAGAGAGAATCGCAAGGACTTAACATTCAAACCGAATCATTTACACTAGCGCTACAAGACAACGGTGAATGATGTTGACACTGGCCATAAAAACAGATCATAGGTTACGTCTAATGTTCTCTGAGAAGCCAGCCGCCTTTGCCCAATTGGACAGACGTTATTTGTAACGCTTGTCTGTGTTGAGTCCGCATCTCCGTTGAGGAGACCCTGGTCATTTTGTGAACCAATGTCCAGTGGAATGTAGATGAAGTCCGAACACCTGACACCAGAGGAGAATAGGCGTTTCGAGGGTATAACCGCCTACTGAAGCTTGTAGTAGTATCAGGGCATCTGTTAATTCCTTTTTGCCTTTTGCTTGTCCCGAGCTCAACCATAAACCGGTATGCGCCTTAGTCGATTCCGGCAGCAATCTTTCATTGATGGATTGTGATTGGTACCTTCATAATCGTAATATTTGCATATTTCCCACACTGAAACCGTTCCGGCAGGCATGTCGTACTGCCAGGGGGCAGCTGTTGCCTCTTGTTGGGTGTTTTCAATGTAGTCGTTTCTATATAGGGTTTTCTTTGCCATATTCACTTTGTGGTCACTAGACAATTATGTGGGAAAATTATTTTGTGTTGTGATTGGATTCCGAATACTGGTCTAATTTTGACGAGAGAGTTTTCCTTTATGTTTTGTCTTCAGCGACAATTTAAGTTGTGGCAGTGCATGTCGATAACAGGGTTTAATGCGGTCGTGAGCCGAGATTGTAAATTTCATCTTGTGGATGCTGAGGCACAGACTTTCTTACGCGTTTTTGATTAATTCCCTGATGTATTAACCGACTGGGCGTGACTAATAGGATCAAATATAGGAATAGTCTCAGCGATGACATTCTGGTGCGTCAGTCTTCTTATCGACTGTCGCCCCCTAAAATGAAGACCTTGCTGCAGCTCATTGAGCAGTTGCTCAGGGATTGTGTTATTAGGTCTTCTACTTCTCCCTACGCCTCACTCATCTTTTTGCCACTGAAGAGCCAGCCATCGGGGTATCGATCAATCGATAATGATGGTGATGATGATGATGATGATGTTTGGTTTGTGGGACGCTCAACTGCGCCGTTATCAGCGCATGTACAAATTCCCAACCTTTGCTCAGTCTAATCTCGCCACTGTCATGAATGATGATGAAATGATGATGTTCTTGAGTCAGTCCCTTTACCTGACTTACCACTGTTTCACGTGGTTTCCTGGTGGTCCCTTCCTTTCTGTGTTGGACCCTAATAAAGCCAACCGTCGAACAGCGTTGACCAAGGATTCGAAATAGACTACAGCATTTTGTACAGATTGGAATTCATTTGATTTTAACAGTGTTGCTTTCAGCCTCCCATCAGGGGCAGCGGTCCTTTCTAGACATTTGGATAATATCTTGGATGATTCAAGTTTACATCTGTCAATAATTATTTAGATGACGTGATCGTCTATAGTGCCACATACGAAGAGCACTTAAATCATCTTGAGGACGTTCTCCAGCACTTTCGCAATGACGGGCTTACCGTCCAGCATTCAAACATTAATTTAGCTGAACAGAAAATTTCCTTCCTTGGATAGCTCATCTAAGCTGGAGGTATACGCATAGATCGGTATTGTACTAAGGCTCTACAAAAGTTGCCTCCCCCTAAAAGGAAGAAGGGAGCAGCCTGTTTCACAGGGATGGTGATTTTATTTTAAGAAATTCGTTCCCAAATATGTCCAGTCAACAGCTCCTTGAATTACATTATAGACAGTGTTGACATTTATCTTTGTTGATTTCCTATAAACGATTTGCAACGAACAAAGATTCATGACTATCTGAAAAGAAAGATTAGTTCATTTACATTCACTCTTAAATACAACATTATGTTAGCACTTACTTTATAACACTAATTTTCTTCACCACATATGTAACCTGATACATAAAAATTGCAACAAAATCAATGCTGTTTTCGTGGGATCTGTTCCTCAAACCCAAGAACCCATAGCTGACTACATGAACACAAGAATCATGGAGTTCCCGTGGGCCTTAATAGATGTCAGATGATACAAGAAGAGCGAATTTTATACTGGTCGCACAAATTAGGAGCCCGTACAATACAGGAAACTCTCCCCTAATTATATCTAAGTGTCACAATATATGGAACCGGTAGTAGGTTCAGCACTAGTGATCTGGTCATCTAGGACACTTCAATCTGCAGCTTTCTTTTATCATTTTTTCTGCAGTACATCGCTTTATAACAGTTGACGCAGTAAAACTAAGGATGGGATCTAATCAGAGCAGGAACGAATGAGGAATCGTTTTAGCGACACACGCTGCAAACGGGGATATCCACAGACGCAAGTGACTTTGACAAAAGGCAGACTGTTATGTCACGGTGATCGACAACAGGCATCTGGGAAACAGTGAAGCTGCTAGTCTGTTTGTGTGCTACTCTCGTGAGCATCTGTGGAAGTGTTTGAAGGACTATGGAAGTGCGAAGAGGTTTAAAGGTGTTGTACATCATTGACGGTTACAATGACTTTGTTTATACAATATCTGCATGTTCACAATACAGCGTCGGTCAGGCATGCATGTTTTGTATCCAGCCTGGAAGGCGACACGTGTGTCTGCTCCTGTTATCTGTAACATAAGCCGAATGAAGGAAGTGAGTAGGAGCAGGTGAGGTAAGGCAATTCAGTACTGCAAATACAGTTAAAGCACCTTTACTAGTGTATAAACACATGCAAACATATTACATAACTTTAGGTGATGAGTACGTAGGTGCTACGTTGTAGACCTGTAGTAACTGGTACACCGTCTCAATAGCAAACTCAGCTAAAGCGGAGTTTCTCGACCGTCTGCTCTTGCTGAACTGGGGAGAAAGTAGAGCGGCGCTCGTTGAGCTCCACAGCGTGGCTAGAGGGCGCTGTGGTCGGCGTAGTTCGTCCGCTCTCGTAGTGTTAACCTACTAGATGGTACCTGCGCTGTGGCATCGTAACTATCGATACCACAGCATGCATGCATACATGAAATGTCTGGAGGAACAGGCAGTCTCCAATTCTCCTGAATCAGGCCAGGTATCACTTTTTCAGGAAGCAACTGATTAACAGACCACAAGTTGTGGTCTGAGTTAAGACAGTGGCCAAACATTAAGGCAGCAGGTTTGGTCTCAAGGATCTCATGATGGGCAGAAGTAACGCCCAGTTCAACCACAGGATGGGGCAGTCCCATTAGTGATGTGATCGAGAATGAAATATAACTAGTGCAACCATCAAGTTTTGGTTACCCTTTTTGGTGAAGGACGACTGGGGGTAGTATGGTATCGTGGTGGACAGACTTATCTCATTATCAGAATAGAATTTCTTAAACTGCTCAGAGAGAAACGCAGGTGGATTGTCACCAACAAAGACGTGAGGCGACTCAAATACAGCAAAAATGCCTGACAGGTGGTGAATAGTTAAGTCAGCAGTGACATTTCTGCTGGGTAGTCAGCCAAACGAACTGAGAGAACGCATCAGTGGCGTCGAAGATGTAGTGGTTCTCACCACTAGTGCACTGCAAGGGGCCGACATAGTCAATAAAATAATCTATCCACAAGGAATTCGCCCCTAGAAGTTTGCAATGATTGCAAAAGCCCACTGGAAGTACTGAAATTGGGCTTGGCCGTTTTACATTCATGACATTATCCCACCAGACATCTAATATCCTAGTATAAGGTATGCCAAGTGAGAAAGTCTCTAACCTTACTCAGGGTATGCCTGATCCCAAGATGTCCCCAACAACACTGTTTCGAAAGTAATGAAAACTGTAAGTCCCTGGGAACACAAATCTTCCGAGCGGTTCTAGGCGCTACAGTCGGGAACCGCGCTGCTGACACGTTCGCAGGTTCGAATCTTGCCTCGGGCATGGATGTGTGTGATGCCCTTAGGTTAGTTAGGTTTAAGCAGTTCTAAGTCTAGGGGACTGATGATCTCAGATGTTAAGTCCCATATTGCTTAGAGCCATTTGAATCATTTGAACCTCTCTGAGGGAGGAATAATGCTCAACGCTATGCACACACTCTAAGGCGTGAGGTACTAGCAAATAGCTCTCGACATTTACGAATACTATCCCACCACTACTCGTTCTAGTTGGGACCTAACCCAACAGCTAAAGGTGCGTCAGACACGCATCTGGGGTGCGAACACACTCCCAAATCCCTCGATAAACCAACACGCGTACAACGCATCTCAGGCGTAGCCAAACAAAGCAGCAGAGCAAAACACCAAAGACGCTCCCAACGAGCACAAAGACGACCAAGCTTCGGCACGAAAAACAACCCGGTTGTTCACAACCTGGAGCAGACAGCCATCTTCTCCCATGTGACAGACAACCCGAATCACAGAAACATGGAGCACAGTTCCAAGCGGTCTACCACATGTATATTATTATTAATACCATTCCATAGAGTTTGAAACACATCCATTACTCTCTTTTATCAACGTAATATGATAAATACGCAAGCATGCAGATCGCACGTCAGGGTATGGTTGTTATGAACTCTGATTTCTCTCACTGTCACTAGAAGGCAACCGCACATTCCTAGCCTGATGGGGCCCACATCGGAACACTACTAGGCATATAGTTTAATGTGACACATTTTTTGTTTTTGAGCTGCCTGACTTGTAAACAACAACGTACCAAGCTACCTACGCTCAAGTCGGAAGCGGAATGATAGCGGACACAAACCCAAAGGCACTACAATAAATAACACACGTTTATTTAAACCATAATTACAATAATCCAAAAGCTGTATCAGCATACAGGATTCGCTGGTTTACACAATTCGGAACATTTTTATATTACACTGGTGTAAACAGTAGAATGGACGGCGTATTTTTTGTAACTCATTGCGGATTCCTTTTCAGCTGCCTTCATAAATACACTGACAACCGTACGTACAGTCGTGCTCAAAAGTATCCGAACGACCTGAATTGCATTTCGCCTGATTCGCATACAACCCTCATAACGCAGCTGTCTAGCAGGACCTCTAATCGCTCCTCGGTACAGTCGTTTGACTATTGAGAATGGTTCCAACAAATCACCTCTAGAAAACACTGCTCTGTATCGCAATAACTCAAGATGTACAGTAATACCACGATACTACAAATATCAGGGAACAACTTATCACATATAAGACTGTCCTAAAGGCTTGTAAGCACACATTTATCACAATAAATGGAATACCTGAAATGTTACCACTCTCATTATTACATCAGATAGGTAATGCACGTAGTACGTTTGTCGTATTCATGATTTCCTCTTCAAAGTAACATACCGTACTTATTATTTAACACAAAATTACATTAAAAATTTAAGTTATTCACGAGCTGCTAGTTGAGAATATTTGTGAACTTCAAATGACACGACGAACCGTCTCTTACTGCATATGGATTCAAACCCAGGTCATGCAGACTAAACAAAGATTTCGTGACAGTCGGAAACTAGCAGTCACTTCTGGCTAGGCATACAGAGAGGGATATACCTCGATTTTAGACAGTTTCAGTTAGGAAATGTCGACTTTAAATTACATAACGTAAACATTTTTAACGGTCGCGAATTCCTACCCAGCATCTATTGTCCGTGTTCACGAACTACGAGAGATGTTAAATATTGCTTCTTCACAAGTAACTTACTTGAAATGCCGAGAGGTAAAGCTTTGTGTTGGACAGGGATTCGAACCCAGAACCTAATCGGGTTGTTATCGAAGCACAATCAACTGTGACATATCGGATTTTCTCGGCAGTAGCAAGTAGTTTTAACTAAAATGACGAGACGAAACATTAATTTTTTCCTTTCCAGGACTCCAACCCGGCACTTATCGCTGTTCTATTCTATAGAAAAGAAACGTTAAATATGGATTTGTTACACCAGCAGCGACATGTGAGCATGTTCGAACTAGAAATAATATGACGAAGAGTTCAGTGCTGACTGGGAATCGAACACCAACACATATCGTTCCTAACTACACACAAAGAGACGTCAGCTACGGAATTTTTCTCCTCCAGCAGTTCGGAATAACATCCTTGAACTTACAGTGATCTCGCAAATAGTTCTGTGTCTCACTGGAAGTCAAAAACGACAGATATCGTTGACATCGAATGAAAATACATTAAAAATCAGAATTATTATCGATAAGCAGATAGGTGTCCTCATGCTACAGCTTGATAATGCATAATGAAAACTTTAGTGCCAGGCCAGGATTCGAATCCATTCACTCGCAATATGTGGAGATGATGAGGAATCTGCAGTTTTGAACAAACAACAAATTGTAGTCGAGCTGTATTGTCACGAAGGGATCAAGTTCCGCGGAAAGGGCGGTCTGGTTGCATTCCCAGTTCAGAACCAATTTCATCGACATACAGAAGCTCAAATAAAAGATGGAATAAGTGTCCTGTGACCCTACATAGCGTTTGTTTCGTCACTAGAAATAAATAACTAGTATAAGAAAGGTTACTGGTGACAGAGTTTCTACATGTCGCCACTCCTGACTTTATTGTGATTCAACCTAATGTCTGCTTCGTAGAGAAGGAATATCATGTTTAATGTGAATTTCAGACCACAATGCCACTATACCTTCTTCACTTGGCGTAGCCAGAAGAGAATAGAATCTTTCTCTCCGCTGCGCAACACTGGATAAGAATTCTGACACACAGGCTCCCTCTAGTGGTTTGCAGCACGTTCAGTACATTCATTTACTTGGTTGTCCGAATCGCCATGAACTGGATGCCTCGGCTACCCAGTGCATACATTCGACTCTATTTTGTAATCACTGAAATAGAATCACGCAACTGCTACCTACACAAAACTGCCGACAGTGCAGTATGCAGAAATTTAAATAGGAAGTGTTCCTTTCCACTTGAGCTACTATATCGTGCTATCTGTTTGTTGAAAACGTCGTGCAGTGCAAGAGAAAAGCTGTAACTGTCTGTCTCTCAGAAGTCTACATCCGACTTTACGCATTATCACACAACACTGTGGAAGGCGGAAGATCTGGAGGAATTGTTGTTGAATTGTGGAGCTGCTTGTAGCTATGATTCAGCTACTAGTGAAACGGTAAGCGTAGTGCACCGCAAACAAAACTTCGCGAGTTTAAATACATTCACTGCTACGTTGTTTAAAACGCAATTCTGCTGTCTACTGATGTTATCAACCTAATGGAACATGGAACATAATTCCCTTCACTAGTCAACCCAAAGTAGTCACATGTGGGAAAAAGGGCCAACTACTGCGACGTTTTGTTCTTTTCAGGTTTAATAGACTGCCAGGCAGCAGATGCATCTCGAAACTTTTGTAATATGTATGGGGAGAGCGCATCGTGCCAAAATACGTCAGAAAAGTATTTTCTACATTAGCTGTCGTGTGGTAGCGGCATTTTATTCTGCTTCAAACCTTGTTTGACAGCTTTAACTCAGAAGAAGTTTTCTACATGCATGTAATCAATAAACGGCATGTGCATTAACAGACTGTTATAGAAAACATCAGAGAATTCGCATATATCGTTGATGATTAATTTCTCTCTCATGTCTACTATTGTTTAAACAACACTAAAACAAACCCTACGAAAATTATGCACTGTATTACAAGAAATGAAATAAAACTATCCATGATAACCTTAGCGCGAAAGTCTATTTTAATAAAGCTGAGTATTTGTACACAAGCGTGCTTCTATCGGACCGAATTAGTAAAATACTACTCACTTAGATTTCGATTGGGTCTGTCTTTAATTGCTATGCTGTGTCATATTCGAGAGACATGCAAACGTATCATCTCATAAAGAAAGTTACGTATTTCTAGAAACCCAAAATTTGCTTGTCAGCAACGGAAAGAGGCATTATTTGCTGTGCAGCATTGTAAGTTTTTCACCATTGCACTATGAGCCGAAAGTATTTTCTTGCGTTTTCAATATCGATGTTTGATCTGACTGCTTGTAGCTCTTTCACAGAAGGGATAAAAACGTTACCACATAGCTATCACAGAGGTATGTATTTGTTATTCCTAATACAAGGCTAATAGCGGCTAGAACTCGTAAATCGCTATTTAAATGACAGGATTAGCTGCGATTTCCACGTGCAACGTCTTTCCTGGGCTGAAAACCATATATTTACAATCTTTTGTTTCTCCTCAAGCGATAATAACTCAGATTATTCAATGGAAATGACAGGAAAAATCAGGTGAACTTTGAGGCTTAATTCCGTACACACGAGGAAGTAACTCGTCGATCACAGAGTTGCCAAACATACTTTGCCTTATTGCCAAATCTCAGTTACAGTACCAGCAGGAAGAAGACGAACCGACTTGTTTCTACAGAGGGCTGGGAAGTGACCACAGCAGGCATCTGAAAGACGCGGCTGTCACGGCCTGGAAAACGTAATGCGTCTGATTCACATCCCTGTAACTAGGTTTAGGGACTGGAGCATAGTTATTAATAATACTCAGAACTGACTGTAAACTAAGCATCATAAATCAGTGACTCTCATAGTTTTTTTTATATTTCTTGCGGAAGTGTACTCAAAACTAAGAAACTCGTTCATGGACGTTTTCGTGCCTGGCCGATAGTCGAGCACAACAAACAAATAAAAATAAAAAACACTGTTTGTATGTGAGTGTGTGTGTGTGTGTGTGTGTGGTTTTTTTTTTTTTTTTTTTTTTTTGAGAATAGAGATAGAGAGAGAGAGAGAGAGAGAGAGAAGGAGAGAGGGAGAGATATAAATATAAAAAAAGAATGAGAGAGAGAGTAAATAATTGTTGAAAAGAAATTGCATCATGGTATGTAAAGAAATCTTTCATTAAAATGACACGTTCCACAGCATTACGAAATTTCATATTCATGATCTATGGAACAAATGTTAATCGAATCACATTAATCTAATCTAATTATATTGGTGACTAGCCATGAAGAGTCATGAATTAACGAAATTTTCGTCAATATCAGTAACCAGATCTAAATGGTTCAAATGGCTCTGAGCACTATGGGACTTAACATCTGTTGTCGTCCCCTAGAACTACTTAACTAACCTGAGGACATCACACACATCCATGCCCGAGGCAGGATTCGAACCTGCGACCGTAGCGGTCACGCGGTTCCAGACCGAAGCGCCTAGAGCCGCACGGCCACACGGAACCAGACGTAAACTTGAAAATAAAAGACCACAGTTTTTGTAATAAACCAGGGTTCCTATCAAGACCCTTTCGTCCCTGTTAACTTACCAAGAAAAAAGTCTGATATACCTCCATTCAGAAGTAACAAAGTGTGCATGCATTTAAAGATGAAGCGCATGATGTGAAGTTCTGTGACGGAGATACGAACCCAACACGTAATCGGATTGTTAACTAAGTAAAATGAAATGTTACGTATCGGTTTTTCTTACCAGCTGCTAGGTGTTTGAATCTAAAATAAGGATACAAATTTTTGTGCCTGAGCGACAATCGAACCGCACACCTACCGTCCTTCGTTATCATTCACAAAAGTAACTTAAGTATCAATTGGTTACTCATCAACAGTAAGATGTGTGCATGTTTGACCAGAAATAACGACACCTATTGCGAATGTTGGCAACACATGAACATACATTAAAAATGCATGTTAATTTTCACTAGCAGGCCGGTGTGCACGTGATAGGGCTTGAAATGAAATTATGAATATTTTTGTACTGGATCAGTATTCGGACCCACATATTTAACATACCTACCTTTGGAGGAGACCTAGAGAAGACTGCAGTCTTGGGAAAAGGAACGAAATGATTGAACTATACTGTTCCGAGAGATTCAGATATTCGAGAGAGGACATACGAATTCTAATCACAGTCCAGCACCAAATTATTCAACGTCTGTAGTTCAGTCAAGTACAAGAAAAATAAGAGCCCTGTTCCTTTAAATGGCTATCGGTTCATCAAATAAAATAAAACTTCCTAATGTAAGTAAGTTTACGCTGGCGACAGTATTTCCGTTTACCATTGCTTCTGCCTATGTCATTTCCCAACGTAAACCGGCTCTGCCTAGTTGGTAATGAAGGAACGTGATGTTTAATGCGGATTCTGAATTATAACGTCTTTCTCTTGAGGTTACCAGAGGTAAAGTAAATCTATTTGTGCCTCTTAAAAGTAAATGTCTCGACCCACGCATTGCACCTGGGATAATTCGTTCCACCAGACCACTGTGGCCACATTTCCCAGCCCCAGGAGTGTGCTGTAACGGATCATATGCTTAGCTTACAAAATCAGTCACGGTGGAAAAAATGCGAGTCTATTAAATGGTTAAGTAGAAGCAAGATTCTGACGTGGAGATTATGCTATTCTCATGTCAGCAGGATATAAAGACTCTTCTAGGCATTATAGCCCTATTTTTCTTTTAATTTTTTAAGGAAAGCATCAAGAAGCGCGAGTAACAAGCAAGTAGGCACATAATCTGTTTACAGTTATTTTAATCGGGTTATATAATGCAAAAATACACCTTTGAAGTGTATTATTGCGTAATTTCAATTATTGATAGTCTATTCGTGAGCTTGCGCCCATTCAGTGGGATGAAACCTATCACAGAAGCAAGCAAAACAAATATTTCTTGCACCATGCGCAATACACAAGCGAAATCTCGCTGCACTGACGTATTGTCTGATATATTGCTCGGAAAACATATCCGATTCAAGTTGCTAAATACAGCACTATCAGATATCAATGTGGATGCATACCAAGTGTATAAAAGTATATCTCGAAATACACAGAAAGGCACAAAGGTATATTCCACCGAAACATAGCCATGAACAAGATTGTAACTGTGGCCGACAACATCGTCGTATACCACCTTGACATCCCAAACGGTGACAGTGCTCGGCCGGTTACTTACTTTTACTGGTATCAAAGCTACAGCATGAGAACACAAAAATATTAATAACCCATAGATCATTAAATTTGGAACCCAGTGCTTTAATAAGCACCGTCCTGTTGGAGGTGTTATGCCGTTGCTTTCCTCTGACGTTTGAATTGACTTACCTAGTCAGATAATAGGGGAACCTACAGTTTAACGTGAATTTCGGACCACAGTGCAACTTAGCATTTTTCACATCAACAAACACTGCCCGAGGGGAAATATGTGTAAAATGGGAGATGAAATTCTTTTGGCCTGACCAGGGATTCAACCCGAGACCTTTGTGTTCGTAGTCTTGCTCCTTACCACTTTGCCATCACTTAACGGATGGAACCTTGTAACCTCCCCAAAAAAATTTAAATGACTATATTATATAGAAATGGGAGCCAAATGAAACCTTCCCACAAAATGTTGACCGGACAATAATTTGAATGTTAACAAGAATACAACCTAACGTAATCCCCCAGCAAATAAATTCAATGACAATGACCATTAAACAAAATTCGCAATCTGACTCTGTGTAAGCTTCCGCAAAATAATGAAAAACAATTCAGTACTAATGAAACTTCAGTGATAATGATAATTCAATTAAACCGAAATATCGGTCTTTGGCCCTGTACAAAAATCAGAATTAAATTCTTACCTCATTGTAACTGCTAGTCACATTTCTGCTCTTATTCTTGCGCACAGCTTGGAGGAACTGCATTGCAAATAATAATATTCCCTTTTTTTTTTTAATTTAACTGGGACTTTTGTTTAAGGGAAGTGGAACTTCAATTAAATAAATTTTTTTTTGTAAAATTGCTTTTGAAATCAAAATTATTATTGGGGCACTTGTTGGAAATTAATTACAATAAATAAACTTTACATTATCTGATGATTACCTTAATTAACAATATACCTCATTCAGCATCTTGACCAGTGTTGCCCACAGACTGCTCTGCATGACCACTACTAGCGTACTCCACGACGACTACCACTGAACTGCTCTCAACGACTACTAACAGAGTACTGCTCGCAACTAGACAGAGCTACAGACTCGCAACGACTGACTGACAGACTGAGAACCGCTCGCAACACTCGCGCGGTCAAGCGCATACTCTCTGGTCACAGATGCTACAATGCCTCGCCATCGCTGCTATGTTACATACGTGTTTCATAACCCTCCACTGGGGGGGCAAAAATTTGGCAGCGATGGTGAGTCATTTGGACTTGCCAAGCGCGGCAAAATTTTTCTTTAATTAACAAACTTCTACAACTTACAGAATATTTAGATGTAGTACATGAATTAAATGTTGTGCACACGCACTAAGTACAAAATATATCAGACAAAGACAAAATGTGAGTACAAAACATAGTAGCAAATCAGAAAAATGTATATACAAATTATTTGACAGATAAAGTGCACAGGCACTGAAAAAAATTCTTTAGCATATTCAGAACAAATAAACAGACTGGCAAAAAATATTATGTTGACAAGTGACATGAGTGCACATGCACTGCAGTTGAGAACATATCAGTAAATGATGAAATGTATATACAATTAGTAACAAATGACATAAGTGCATATGCATTGAAGTATTGAATATACAGAATAGTACAAATCATATTGAAAAATGAGAAAAATGCACAGGCACTGAAGTTCAGTAGAAAACATATTAACACACAACATAAGTGCACATGCACTGTAGTTCAGAACATATCATTAAAATAAAATACTAAAGAAAAATGTATATACAATATAAAAGACAAGAGTGCACATACTGTACTTGAGAACAAATCGAAAAAATGTCTTAGGTATTTTTGCAATAAATAAACATAATGGCAAAAATCATATCGACAAGTGACATAACTGTACTCGTACTGGAGTTCAGCGAATCAAAAAAAATGTATAGTCATGAACATAAATAATGTTAGCAAAAAATTATTTTCACTATGTGACAAGAATTAGGATAGGAAAGGGAAGGAATGCATCATGGTTGTAGCACTTTAGATTGCACACAGCTGTTTTGAAAGTCCATATCTTTCCACAGAAGTACAACACCAAGTGACACAATTTGCAGTTCTTTTCCCATCAGAATTCGTCAGTGTAGCCAAGACACTGAACTCTCGTAGTAATATTTCATGTTCTCATTTTGGCAGTACATTAGGTACACCAAACAGTGGGACCATAATAACGTCTTCATCGCTCATGGTGGTGGACAGCATGTCGTGTCAACACCACGCTTTTACAAGGCACACCAACGTAGAAGTAGTGCAAACCCAAAGGTAGTGCTCCATGATCACTAGGATAGACAGGACAAATGGACATTGCAGTAATTCAGGGTAGTTAGCTCATGAGGTGAAGGACATTAAGTCACATAATATTGACAATTACAGTTTTCATTTGGGGCATTCATAGCCTAGTGATTGAACATTTCTGTACCAAGTATGTAGTATTACAGAAAAATGTTCATAAATTGTTTTACATAGAATCAGTATCCTTCTTTTCCTAGTTACAAAGCATTATTAAATAATCGCATTCTTTTTCAGTTACAAAGTATGGCATAGTTAATTAATTATTTGTCATTCCAATATAGTATTAATTATTAGCCTTTTCCTAATTACAAAGCATTATTAAACAATCACATTCTTTCCCAATTATAAAGCATAATTAATCATTTGTCATTTCAATATAGTAAGAATCATATTCTTTTCCAGTTACAAAGTATCAACATTGAAAACAAGAGCTAATTAATGGCATAATTAATAACATAATTCATTGATTGACATTAATTATTGGCACTCAGTGGCCATCAAGTATTGAATTGAATAAAACATTGTTCATCATTCAGTATTATTCAGATCATTACGAAATAATAACAATTCATTGAGTGACATTCAGATCATTACGAAGTCATTATTAAAAATCAGCTAATTACAGTCATAGCATTAATAATCATACACATTATAAGTAGTCTCATTACAATAAACAGTGGCAGTTATTAGCCAGTTACAAAGCATTATTTTATACATATATTTTTTTTTGTATCTTTACGAAGTCATTACTGAAGTGACATACTATTCAGAGTTGATCAGTATTATTCAGAACTTTCTCCAACTGGTATCACTATTTGGGAGTGGTAATACATTTTTTTGTTAGCAATGCATTGCGTTTGGTAATTATAAGAGAAAGCAAGAAGAGAAGAAAAAGAAAAAAATTGGTTCTGGGTCGTCACTGTAAATGAAAAAAATGAGTAACGTCATTCGTCATGAGTCAGCTGTAGCAAGGTTATGAAACAAGGCAGTATATGTGATCACATTTATAAATAATAGATACAAATGGGTAAAAAAAAATAAATGCAAGTACTAGAACAGGTATAATAAGTAATAGGTTTAGTACGTATCATGAAAAACTTCTCCTGGAAAAAATACAAAATGGATTATTGACCTGAAAGAAGAAACGCACACTATGCTGAAAAGTAGTGAACTTCGAATTAACAAGTAGTGAAATGTGTATAAAATGTGTTCCATAGCTGTCCTTTCCAAAACTTTCCGTCATCCTACTATGCAATATAATACCTGCTGTCAAAACAAACTGCAACAACTACTTAAATAACTACATAGCATAAACACATAACTTCAACATTATCCTCATCTGTAAAGAAAAAACTTCATTATTCATCACTTCATTATCCATATTATCATAACTTCATTATTATCATCACCTGTAAAGAAAAAACTTCATTATTCATAATAGCATATTCTTCATCATTATTCATCAGTATTCATTATCATCTGCAAAAATATCACTTCATTACTCATTATACAACTATTCCTTATCTCTAACATATTTCATCACTAAAACTAAGATGTGTAGTTCTGTCTGACAGCCTGCATCAATCGCCTCGTATTCTGAAAGAAAAAATTAGTTAAGACTGCTATTCTGCGATGTGTATTGTATATTCTTGTTAATTCTGATCCATTTACTCTTCTTCATAAGGTTTTTGTATCCTCTTTCGTCTATTCCGTAGTTGAAATTCCCATTTCCGTTTAATTTATTTCATTTACGTATCATTTCTTTCTGAAATTGATGAACAAAGATTAATGTCTTGCATTTACATCATATACTCACTAAATAATTACTGATTAACGGTAACATAATTAAGCATACAGCATAACATGACAGAAAACGTAATATGTCGAAAGCACAGACAGTGTTCAAAGGCAAAAATGTACACAGAATATCACAATGCAGCAGCAAAAAAAAGTAAAGTAGTCATGATGTTGAGATTTCATAAGGCAAAAATGTCAAAGTCAACTGGTGTGTGTTATATCTTAACTATTTCATAATGCATACTAACAAAACAGAAAAACAATCATACATACAAAAAAATGGCAAATATGCACGGTCTGAGGTGTATAACGACAAGAAAAGCGACCTGCTAACCTTACCTTGCCGGGCACTTGCCAAAAAAAAATACGATAATCATCAGTAGGTAATCATATAAATATAATTGCATAAATGGTCATAAAATGTGTAAATTCATCTGGAAAAATATGCACGGTCTTATGTGTAACGACAAGAAGAGCGACCTGCTAACCTTACCTTGCCGGGCACTTGCCAAGAAAAAATACGATAATCATCAGTAAGTATTCATGAGAGTATAATTGCATACATGATCATAAAATTAGCAAATGGCATTATAGCTTGTTAAATCATAAAGTGATTTCATTCAATAAACGGTTTAATGTTTGAGATATGGTGGTTGCCTTTCGATTTTCTGGTTCTCAAAGTTTCGACGTGTACAACATTGGGGTGAGGGATGCTGCGAATCCGATATGGACCTGCGTATAGAAGTTCGAATTTACTGCACTTACCTTTTATTCTGCTGGATAAATGGTGTGTACGTACTAATATCTTCTGTCCAACGTGAAAGTCTCGACGTGTACAAACCTGTTTTTGCTGTCTTCTCCGGCGCTCTGCGGCACGTTTGATGTTGTTCAGCGCAATGTCAATTATTTCGTGGTGTCGTAAGCGACGAGATGTGGGAAAATTTACAAATTCTTTAATTTTGTTTGGTGGTTCAACATTTTTCAGTATAACAGACGGAGATAGCATAGTGGATTCATTTGGAATGGAATTAATTACATCTTGGAATGAGAGTATGTGTGTATCCCAATCAATATGTCTTTTGTGGCAGTATATTCGGCACAGCTTACCAATTTCTTTCATTAACCGTTCACAGGGGTTCGAAGAAGCGTGGTATTTGGATATATAGATCGGAGAAATGTTTCTGGCTCGTAACATGCGTGTCCATATGCTACTACGAAATTGAGATCCATTGTCGGAAATTACTTTCATCACATGCCCTACATGAAATAGAAAATGTTTTACAAATGCTTTTGAAACAGTTTTAGCAGTAGCTTTGCGTAACGGAGTGAAAGTAACAAATTTTGAAGTGAGCTCAACAGCGACAAAGATGTAGCAAAAACCTCTGTTAGTTCTCGGAATCGGACCAAAAATATCTACTGCGGCCATGTGTCTTAATTTAACAGGTACAATGGGATATAAAGGAGGAATATGTGAAGTGGTGTCTGATTTAGCTTTCTGGCAAATTTTACAAGACGCTAAAACTCGTCGTATACGTTTCTCCATGTTGTTAAAATAACAGTTCTGTCTCAGTATAAGAAAACATTTTCGTGCTCCGTAATGTGCGTAACTTAAATGAGTGTACCAGATCAATTTGTTAACAAGTTCGTCAGGGATGCATAATAACCAATTGTTGCTGTCAGGATGAGAGCGGCGAAACAGAATGTCATTGCGTACAGTGTAATGGTTTCTAATCGTAACATTATTCTTATCTTGCCAAAGGTGTTTAATTTCTTTCCACACATTGTCTTTATTCTGCTCATTTGCTATGTCCTGTAATGACGACGAAATAAAATTTTCAAATGCTACTTGCTGAATGTACATGACACTGAAATTTGTTTTGCAGAAGTTGGTTGCTACGTCTTGCTGATTGTTGCAAAGAGAACGGGATAATGCGTCTGCTATAACATTTTGCGTACCGGGAATGTGAACTATTGTAAAATTAAATTCCTGTAAATATAGTTTCCATCTACTTAATCTGTCGTGCGTGAATTTGGCCGAAAGTAAAAATTGTATCGCTCTGTGGTCTGTGTAGACTGTGGTATGTCTGCCATAAAGAAAGTGCCGAAATCTCGTAAAAGCCCAAACAACACATAATGTTTCAAGTTCAGTAACGGAATAATTTCGTTCAGCAGGTGATAGAATGCGGCTTGCAAATGCGATGTTTTTAATTACTGTAGAACCATCTTCTTCAATTTCCTGAAAAATATGTACGCCTAAAGCTGTGTTGGAACTGTCGGTGGCAATGGAAAAATTTTTGGTAAGATCTGGGTGCGATAAAAGTGGTGCATCCAACAAAGCATATTTCAAATAACATTTTCGTGGACAAGATTCTGTGTGTCAAAAGTATTGCTTACGTTACTGGAATATGCAACCTGTGCTGTATTTAATCAAATTCTATCTGACGTGTTACTATTTTCAGGGGGACACTGTGGAATTTTGACTATTTGAACTATTCTGTTATTTCTTCCTGACGTATTACGCTATGTATGACACCTACTGTCTGGTTCATTCATGAAAATATGTTGTTGCTGGTACGACCGACTGTTATTAAACGTATGTTGAAAATTGTGCTCATTAATTTTACGTCTGTCGTGATAGTCACTTCTATACGGCGCATTGCTATAGGAATTAAAATACTGTGTTTTCTGTACGTAGTTATTTCATTGCTGCCGTGCGTTACTATTTGTTGTAGCTGGGACTATACGTGCACGCGGCGAAACATTAAAGCTTGGTTGACCTGTAGACTGCATTGTTGGTTAGGAATGCTAAGCGGCTGACTTTCATGCTGTTGTGGTGAAAAATGTCTATTGTTACCAAAATGCGTTTACTGTTACTGATAATTTTACACATACTGATGATTAAAATTTTGTCAGTTATTAAAATTACGCTGGTAGTTGTGGAGTGCCTAATAAAAATTGTCACTTTCGGTATAACTTGTCAAATCCGGTTTTTCTTTACATATTCTTAATTCTAAATAGGGCAATAGTTAAAGAGCGGTTTTGATAGATATAAAGGATAGTAGAAGAGAAGGCAGCAGTGCAGAAAACTAAAGATGAAACAGCACTACTACAGCTCGGGGCCCTATGCTCGCTACGGCACATATTCATTAAAGTGTAATGAATCCCCTGAGGTCAATTATGCACTGCAAATAAATTTTAGCTTTTGCGTTACACGCAATGGCGGTAAAATTCCAAAATCAAATTGCTGTATTCTTGCTAATTCAAGTTTCCTCATTACAGGCAATGCTGATAAAAATGCAATAGCAAATTGTCGCATCAGGTTCAAAACTCGTTTCCGCATTACAGGCAATGGCGGTGAAAGTACAAAAATAGATTGTCGCATACAGTTCAAAGCGTGTACCTGTACGCTGTCATTATTAAATTCTTTACATTTTCTGGCGGATAAAAATTGCTCGTAATCTACGTTCTCGTCATTGAATTTGAAAACACGTTCGGGTTTGTGTGTGAATCTGTTTGTCTGTGTCATTACGGATTTCAAGTTGCGTAGCTTTTCAGATTTTAAGTCGCGTAGCTTTTCGGTTTTTAATTCGCGTAGTCTCTGTAAATTGCTCGCATTATACGCGCTGTGTAAGTCTGACAAATGTTCGCAACGTGGCGGATTCTGTGACGTATTGGTGACTGAAATAGTTTTTAGTTCTGTTACTTTAACATCTTCGTCAATTTGGTTGATCTGTCGTGCAAATTTCTCGTTAACTTCCGTATTCGGAGTGTGTGAAACTTCCACTGACTCTAAATTAATTTCGTCGCGAATCTGTACTGCGTTTTTACGGCATTGTTCAGTGACTGCATTAATCTTGTCTTTATGTGATTCTGTTGTACCTACGCGTGTGCTACTCACTTCTTGTGCAACAGTGCCAACTTCTTTATTACTGTTTTTAGCACAAGCCTCAGTATCCTCACGTAATTGTTCTTTAATGTCCTGGCATTGCACGGTAACAGCTGTATTCTGTTCATTAACTTGTATGTTCTGTTCGTTAAGGTTGTCTAGTTTTTCGCTCGTCAGTTTGAAACTCTCATCAATCGTTTCGCTAAGTTGTTTGAAATAGTTGTCGAAACTTTCATTCTGTCGTCTGATCTGTTCACTAAGTTTGTCTTGTTTTTCGTTCTGGTGTTTGACCTGTTCACTAAGTTCTTTGAAATTTTCTCTAAATTGTTTATTATATTCACTCTGTTGTTTGGAATTGTTATCAAGTTTTTCATTAAACTGCTTAGTCATTTGTAGCAACAATGCCATAATTGGATTCGACCCAAAGTCAGCATTTCTATTCTCAGCACTGTTTAGTGGTGTACCTGCAATTGTCGCGCATTGTGTGACCATTTGGTCATTCTGTAATTTACCAAAAGGATTATCAGTTGGATGTACACTGTCAGACACTATTTCGGAATTAAACAGATCAGTCGTACTTTCAGTACACTGTCCATTTTCATTCGAAAAATTTGTTTGTATGTTACTTGAATTTTCCAAACCGGTTGTGTTAAGCTGGGTAGCGCTCATTACAATAGAGCGTCCAGCGTCATCAATTGTCGTCAAGTTAACAGAAGACACAATCGAGTTCGTTCGTTCATCATTAAGACAAAAGTCATCATTAGTGGTTGTAATGCATTGATTGTTAGTGAACGCAGGATTGTCATCATTACACTGCGTGTCACATGTCCTATCGGTAAAGTCGTTTGAGCCGGTAATTTCGTTCGTAATACTTCGCGATACACTATTCACAGTCTTTCGCGGCATTTTGACAATAGTCACAAATATTCACAAAACAATAAGCACAAATGCAAAAGCAACACACAAATACAACAGAGCAACGAATTGCCGTTGACCTGTAGAAAAAAAGTCACAAGTTAATAAAAGCGTTGCGCCAAATCCTAATTATATCTAAGCAAATAAGAGCAGATATCTGACTGTTGTTCAAAAGACTCTCAACGAAATACGATCCTGGCAGGGTCGCCAAGTGTAACCTCCCCAAAAAAATTTAAATGACTATATTATATAGAAATGGGAGCCAAATGAAACCTTCCCACAAAATGTTGACCGGACAATAATTTGAATGTTAACAAGAATACAACCTAACGTAATCCCCCAGCAAATAAATTCAATGACAATGACCATTAAACAAAATTCGCAATCTGACTCTGTGTAAGCTTCCGCAAAATAATGAAAAACAATTCAGTACTAATGAAACTTCAGTGATAATGATAATTCAATTAAACCGAAATATCGGTCTTTGGCCCTGTACAAAAATCAGAATTAAATTCTTACCTCATTGTAACTGCTAGTCACATTTCTGCTCTTATTCTTGCGCACAGCTTGGAGGAACTGCATTGCAAATAATAATATTCCCTTTTTTTTTTTAATTTAACTGGGACTTTTGTTTAAGGGAAGTGGAACTTCAATTAAATAAATTTTTTTTTGTAAAATTGCTTTTGAAATCAAAATTATTATTGGGGCACTTGTTGGAAATTAATTACAATAAATAAACTTTACATTATCTGATGATTACCTTAATTAACAATATACCTCATTCAGCATCTTGACCAGTGTTGCCCACAGACTGCTCTGCATGACCACTACTAGCGTACTCCACGACGACTACCACTGAACTGCTCTCAACGACTACTAACAGAGTACTGCTCGCAACTAGACAGAGCTACAGACTCGCAACGACTGACTGACAGACTGAGAACCGCTCGCAACACTCGCGCGGTCAAGCGCATACTCTCTGGTCACAGATGCTACAATGCCTCGCCATCGCTGCTATGTTACATACGTGTTTCAACCTGTAATGTACTAATAAAATGTTTCATTTGTAGACGCTCTTTTGGTGTACAGCATTGAAAATACCATTGTCCGTCCTCAGCTTTGGCCTCGATTATTTCAAAAGCTAGGGAGTGTCTAGCAGAAAGCTAGAATGTCCATGCAATATTTGATCAAAATCGGTAGCGCACATGTCAGACCCTCTCCTTGTGAGACTTACTTACAAATCGGAAGTTTTTGGAGACTGTTTCCCCCTGCTCTCCACAACGAGCGTTTTAAGTGACATACAGGAATGTATGCAATACCTTGAATACACTGAACGCCACAGTTTACTTATGTCTTCTGTACTAAAACATGTTCATTTCTTTGAAGTAATAGTTATGACAAAAACATATTTATGTTTAACCTGAATTTTGCTAAACGGATATAAATTGTCAAGTAACACAGCTCCTTAAAGTAGTTATATCATGGTTAAAGGTCTTGTTTTTTAAGACATATGTGTTAAAATCAACAGCTGCGTATTTCAAACTAGTGATTTGGGCAGATATACCCATAAACTGAACCCACCTATCTGTTATAATTGGATCGTCTGCAACAGCATTGATTTAATGATATTGCTCTAAACAGTCCAGTGAAATCGTGAATATAATCTGTGTGTCAGAATGTTGAAAGCCTGAGATTTTGAATGGATTTGACTTCGGTGCACGTGCGAGTGCTCTGCGTCCTGTGTGGCACTTCGTTTCCTGTTGCCCTGTCGGTCGGTTCTTCCTTCTGCCAAGGCGACATGTCACAGCTCAGTGAGTTTGATAAAGGTCGTATCCTTGCGCTTTATGAAGACGGGTGCTGTATCAGTGCCATTTCCCGTGTTCTGGGATACAGCAAATCCACTATTCATCTCTGGGTGAAGGGGATGGAAGATGAAGGGCACGTAAACCGTCGTCGTCGCTATGGACGCCCACGGAGGATGAAGACAAGAGTGTATTCCGCTGCAATTATAAGGACCCTTTCAGGAGCAGCAGAGAAATTAAAAACATCCTGCAGCTAACAGTAAGCAGGTCGAACATACGTCGTCAGCTCAACGAGGAAGGAAAGTATGGACGGAAATTGGCTGTTAAGGAAATGCTGAAAGAGCAACATAGAGCTGCCAGTTTAAATTTCTCAAACGGTTCAAATGGCTCTGAGCACTATGGGACTTAACTTCTGAGGTCATCAGTCCCCTAGAACTTAGAACTACTTCAACCTAAATAACCTAAGGACATCACACACATCCATGCCCGAGGCAGGATTCGAACCTGCGACCGTAGCGGTCTCGCGGTTAAATTTCTCACTGGCCTGCAGAAGGATGCCCCTTTCGTACTGGGACCGAGTTATATTTACCGACGGGAAGGTATATTCAACTGCTCCAAATAGCTCTGTCTTTGTGTATCGGCCACGTGGAACCAGATACGACCGTAAATATGTCCAGCAGAGCCAAAGGTGTGGCCGGGCGTCTGTCATAGTTTGGGGCTGGATATCAGCAAATGGTTGCGGCATGCTGTGATAACTTGAGCGTCCGCTTTGTAGTGATTATTACTGCAAAATACTGGAAGAAATCATGCTTCCTTCTGTTTGTCAGCGATTTCCTGGAGGAAGAATCATATTCCATCATGACTGTTCCCCAATCCATACAGCCAATCGTGTAAGAGACTGGTTTCAGATGAAAGGAGACAATGACCTGTTGGAATGGCCTCCAAAAGCTGCTGACCTCAATCCCACAGAGCACGTGTGGGCAGAGATGGAAAAAATTATTAAGAGCAAAAGACCTGCACCAACATCCAAGGCAGAGTTGTCGGAAGCAGTTCACTCTGCGTGGAAAGAGATGTCACAGAGTGACACATTCATCAGAAAGTTTGTTGCCTCTGTTCCCCGGCGATTAAAGGCAGTCGTAGAAGAGGATGGGAACTGGACGTGGTACTGAGTCTACTGTGTTAATAGGAAGAAGACTTTGTTTAAAGCACATATTGTTTAATTTCAGCTTAACTTCTCTTCAGCGATTTTGATGCTGTGAACAAAAGGAAAATTTCTACTATTTCAATTTTGTTAGAAAAATCTTAATGTAAAATACATCGCAAATATTTGCATAATACGACGAAGATGTTTATTTTAATAAAGAATCTGTTTTTTCTCATAAGACGCATAATGGCAATGAAGATTGAGGCACCAAAGAGAGGCTATGTACGTTGTTTAATTTTTCTCCTTTTCTGTTTATGCCAACTTGAAGGCATTACATTCAATTCAGTTACAATCTTGTTCATGGCTACTTTTCAGTGCAATATCTCTTTGTGCCTTTCTGTGTATTTCAAGATATACTTTTATACACTTGGTATGCATCCACATTGATATCTGTATTTAGCAACTTGAATCGGATATGTTGTCCGAGCAATATATCAGACAATACGTGAGTGCAGCGAGATTGCGTTTGGGTATTGCGCATGGTGCAAGAAATATTTGTGTTTTTCTTGCTTCTGTGATTGCATGCATGTAGAAAACTTGTTCTGAGTTAAAACTGTCAAACAAGGTTTGAAGCAGAATAAAATGCCGCTACCACACGACAGCTAATGTAGAAAATACTTCTCTGACGTATTTTGGCACGATGCGCTCTCCCCATACATAATACAAAGGTTTCGAGATGCATCTGCTGCCTGGCAGTCTATTAAACCTGAAAAGAACAAAACGTCGCAGTAGTTGGCCCTTTCTCCCACATGCGACTTCTTTGGGTTGACTAGTGAAGGGAATTATGTTCAGTATTCCATTAGGTTGATAACTTCAGTAGACAGCAGAATTACGTTTTAAACAACGTAGCAGTGGATGTATTTAAACTCGCGACGTTTTGTCTGCGGTGCACTACACTTACCGTTTCACTAGTAGCTGAATCATAGTTACAGCAGCTCCAGAAGTCAACAACAATTCCTCCAGATCTTCCGCATTCCACAGTGTTGTGAGATAATGCGTAAGGTCGGATGTAGACTTCTGAGAGACAGACAGTTACAGATTTTCTTTTGCACTGCACGACGTTTTCAACAAACAGATAGCACAATATAGTAGCTCAAGTGGAAAGGAACACTTCCTAGTTAAATTTCTGCATACTACACTGTCGGCAGTTTTGTGTAGGTGGCAGTTACGCGATTTTATTTTTGTGATTACAAAATAGAGTCAAATGTATGCACTGGGTAGCCGAGGCAGCCAGTTCATGGCGATTCACACAACCAAGTAAATGAATGTACTGAACGTGCTGCAAACCACTAGAGGGAGCCTGTGTGTCAGAATTCTCATCCAGTGTTGCGCAGCGGCATTACAATAGAAAAAGGAGCCGCAGAGAAAAGAATCTGGTGGTCTGTTGGATTGCTGATAGATTAATGTACTCATGGTCTGGGTTCGATTCCAGCTTCTGCCGATGATGTTTGATAGGGAGAGACAGATTCTATTCTCTTCTGGCTACGCCAAGTGAAGAAGGTATAATGGCATTGTGGTCTGAAATTCACGTTAAATATGATATTCCTCATCTACGAAGCAGACATTAGGTTGAATCACAATAAAGTCAGGAGTGGCGACATGTAGAAACTCTATCACGAGTAACCTTTCTTATTCTAGTTATTTATTTCTAGTGACGAAACAAACGCTATGTAGGGTCACAGGACACTTATTCCATATTTTATTTGAGCTTCTGTATGTCGATAAAATTGGTTCTGAACTGGGAATGCAACCAGACCGCCCTTAACGCGGAATTTGATCCCTTCGTGCATGGGTTCGAATCCTGACCTGGCACTAAAGTTTTCATTATGCATTATCAAGCTCTAGCATGAGAACACCTATCTGCTGGTCGATAATAAATCTGATTTTTAATGTATTTTCATTCGTTGTCAACGATATCTGTCGTTTTTTACTTCCAGTGAGACACAGAACTATTTGCGAGATCACTGTAAGTTCAAGGATGTTATTCCGAACTGCTGGTGGAGAAAAATTCCGTAGCTGACGTCTCCTTGTTTGTAGTTAAGAACAATATGTGTTGGGGTTCGATTCCCAGTCAGCCCTGAACTCTTCGTCATATTATTTCTAGTTCAAACATGCTCACATGTCGCTGCTGGTGTAACAAACCCATATTTAACGTTCATTTTCTATGGAATATAACAGCGATAGGTGCCGGGAAGAGTCCTGGAAAGGAAAAAATTAATGTTTGGTCTCGTCATTTCAGTTAAAACATCTTGCTACTGTCGAGATAATCCGATATGTCACAGTTGATTGTGCTTCGATAACAACCCGATTAGGTTCTGGGTTCGAATCCCTGTCCAACACAAAGATTTACCTCACGGCATTTCAAGTAAGGTACTTGTGAAGAAGCAATATTTAACATCTCTCGTAGTTCGTGAACACGGACAATAGATGCTGGGTAGGAATTCGCGACCGTTAAAAATGTTTACGTTATGTAATTTAAAGTTGACATTTCCTAACCAAAACTGTCTAAAATCGAGGTATATCCCTCTCTGTATGCCTAGTCAGAAGTGACTGTTAGTTTCCGACTGTCACGAAATCTTTGTTTAGTCTGCATGAACTGGGTTTGAATCCATACGCAGAAAGAGAAGGTTCGTCGCGTCATTTGAAGTTCATAAATATTCTCAACTAGCAGCTCGTGAATAACTTAAATTTTTAATGTAATTTTGTGTTAAATAATAAGTACGGTATGTTACTTTGAAGAGAAAGTCATGAATACGACAATTGTACTACGTCCATTACCTATCTGACGTAATAATGAGTGTGGTAAGATTTCAGGTATGCCATTTATTGTGATAAATGTGTGCTTACAAGCCTTAAGGACAGTCTTATCTGTGATAAGTTGTTCCCTGATATTTATAGTATCGCGGTATTACTGTACATCTTGATTTATTGCGATACAGAGCAGTGTTTTCTAGAGGTGATTTGTTGGAACCATTTTCAATAGTCAAACGACTGTACCGAGGAGTGATTAGAGGACCTGCTAAACATCAGCGTTATGAGAGTTGTATGCGAATCAGGCGAAATGCAATTTAGGTCGTTCGGATACTTTTGTGCACGACTGTACCTCCTCCATTTTCGGTGGAGATACCCGTACTTTGGGCGCGCGGGATTAGCCTTGCGGTCTGAGGCGCTGCAGTCATGGACTGTGCGGCTGGTCCTGGCGGAGGTTCGAGTCCTACCTCGGGCATGGGTGTGTGTGTTTGTCCTTGGGATAATTTAGGTTAGGTAGTGTGTAAGCTTAGGGACTGATGACCTTAGCAGTTAAGTCCCATAAGATTTCACACACATTTGAACATTTGAACCCGTACTGTGTTTGTATAAAAGGAGTGAAATCACTGAGACGGATGCGGTATTAGATCATTTTAGTAACTTTTGAGAACCTTAGGGAATTGTTCAAGAAGTGAGAGTACTTTGTCAGGTTTCTGTTTACTGAAATGGCTCAAGTGCAATCTTCTGGCAACACGACTCACAACGTGAAACGTCCGTCGGAGGGTATGCTGACAAAAGGGAACCTTTACCCCTTCTCTGGATTTAAAAGAATAATGTTTTTCAGAGTAGTACAACATACGTCCTATCTCAATTAGAAAGTCACACCCTAATAGCACCTTAGCTGTTAACCCTTTAACCACGAAAAACTGGAGAAGACACGAAAACTGACCAGCCTTAACCTTCAAGCGTCACTGACCACTATGGATAGCGAACTACCATTGGCAGTAAAACATCTCTTCTGCAACTGGGTTAATGGCTCAAACCCTAACACGCTACGAAACCGAAAGTAGTGCCCACTGTGTGATAAGGATATCGAGCTTCCAGAGTCAACCAACTTGCAGACTGGTTCGTAATCTCAAAAGCGACACACAAAGATTAAGATATCTTCGCGTAAATTATGCACATTCTGATCACTTAGTAGTGGTGGTTTGCTATCCCCCTGTCCCCACCAAACCGACCGATGACGTCACTTGTTCCTGAAGGACTCCCGCGATAGTTGACAACTGTGGACTTTGTGGCTGGGCTGACTGCATTGAAAAGAGACAACTTCTCGAAACCAGTTTCGTACAGTAGTTAGTGATTGCTCACACCTATCCCCTTTCAATGATACTTTATGCTCTTGGTCCGCGAACCCATTGTTCTCAACTTCTGAAACCATTTCATGTATATCAACGAACGAATTCGATCCATCACACAACACTATATAGGGCCCATCCTGCGGGCGCATTCCTTCGAGGACAATTTGTGCCACCTCACTCTCTGATATTTGAACAGATAAAGCTACACCGGCAACCTGAACACTTTCGACGTAACCACACAGCCCTCCTTGCATTCGAAAAACATGTTGAGTGCTCATGTCTTCTCTCACGCAGACGCCCATCTGATCCTGTCAATTCTGTTACGGAAACCTCCTACCGAAATTCCATTCTCAGCAGCTTCAGCCAATAACTTATTACGAAGTCCTGCAGCCACATGATACAATCTTCTAATCTAACAATTAACAAAAGGACTTCCACGATTTCTCTACTATCTTCGAAGATCAAAGTTTTATACTCAATGATAAACGACAGTAGCGGATTTGGAAGTTTAGCAAAACACTGCCAAAAACTTAATTTTCTGACCGGCAATTTGCAAATCCACACGTTGGCTTACCTGCAGAATATCTGATTCCGTTTCGTCTTGCCGGTTCAGTAAGCCCTATTCTGTGCTGTAGTGAACATAAATCACTTTCCAAATGCTGAATCTGCGGACGACAGTTGACTTCTGTATTAACTCAAACTGTTATAATAGTGGACTCAATATGCCTGAACACAGAACACCTGTGACCACGACGAAGCGACTTGCTCTAAAATTTGAATACAGTCTTTTCAAAACAGCCTAGAACACGCAGTCAAACATTCCTGACCTCCCCCACTGTGTGTACGGAGACGTCAACCAGATGATCCAAGAGGCTACGCAACAACCACTGGGACATTTCGGGAACAGTACCTTCAAAGGTGGCTTCCTGAATCTGTACTTCGTAGACAAGCTTTCTTCAAATAGGATACCAACAATAGAGCACGAGGTCCAGGCTCCATTATGAAACATAAAATTAAAAACCAGTGCCTCCACTTACGCTGATCTGAGCCTATGGCTGCTCCCAGCGCAAACAAATTTACGTCTTCTCCCGAGTTTTCTGACTTGTAAACAACGGACTGAAGCGCCTAGAACCGCTCGGTCACAACGGCCGGCTGTAAACAACAAATACGAGGGTAAGACAGCTATTATCCGCAAGTGAGTTATATTTTTATTTATTTTCGTAGTACTGACGTTTTATGTTGATGACGCATTCTTTGTTTATTTGTTGTTATATCTTAGCAATTTTCAAGCTGCTTGGTTAGTTTCGTTATCGCTGCCGTTCTCATCATGGCTGCCCCGCTGTCTATTTGCACCAAAGAAGAGCAACGTTCAATGATCCGTTCCTTGTGGTCGGAAGGCGTATTAGGGGTCGAAATTCGTCGAAGACTTTCGGTACAGCACGGGAACACTGTTTTGCCAAAACGGAGTGTCTACGAATGGATTGAAAACTTCAGAAATGGTCGGACAAGTGTTACGCACGATGAAGGAACCGGACGACCGTTTACCGCCACAAATAAAGAAACCATTGAACGTACACGTGAAATAATTCTCTTAGACAGACGATTAACTATTGACGAAGTGGCACATCGCCTGCAAGTTAGTCACGGTTCTGTCTACGAAATCATCCACAACAGACTTGGGTTTCATGAAGTTTGTGCAAGATGGGTCCCAAAACAACTCACAGAGTTGCATAAACAAACGCGCTTGGGCATCTGCAAAAAACATTTGGATCGCTTGGGTAACGAAGGGGACAACTTCTTAGACAGGATCTTTGTAGGTGACGAACCTTGGATCCATCATTACGAGCCGGAGAGTAAACGGCAGAGTATGGAATGGAAACATACAAATTCGCCGTGCAAGAAAAAGTTCAAGACGCAACCGTCCGCAGGAAAACTGATACTTACGGTTTTTTGGGACGCACAAGGTCCAGTACTGGGAAATTATGGAGAAAGTGGCACAACAATAAACGGTGTACGTTACAGTGAGATGCTTACTGCCTGCAATTCGAAGCAAACGCCGAGGATTGCTGTCAAAAGGTGTTGCGTTGTTGCACGACAATGCCTGTCCGCATACTGCTACCCACACTGCTGAAACGCTTCAGAAACTCAAATTCGAAGAACTGGATCATCCCCCAGGTAGTCCCGATCTTGCCCTTCTGACTATAACTTGTTTGGTCCACTCAAACAGGCATTAATGGGCCGTAGATTTGCCTCGGACGAAGCAGTGGAAGAAGCGGTGCTTTGCTGGCTCGCAGTTCAACCGAAAACCTTTTATGAGGGCATCAGAAAGCTTGTATAACGATGGACCAAGTGCGGTGAAACGCAAGGAGACAACGTCGAAATATGATGTTTTTGTAAGTTTCCTATTTGATTACAATAAAATTTATAACTATTTTACGGATAATAGACTTACTCTCGTAACAAAGCTACCTACGCACGATTCGGACGTGAAAGGATCGTGGATACGAACCCAGAGGCAGCACAATAGATAACACACATTCATTGAAACCATAATGACAATAATCCAAAATCTTCAACATCATACATTATGTGCTGGTTCACACAATTAAGGACAAATTTATGTTACACTAATGTAAACGATGGCGTGGCTTTCACAACAGAATGGTGCCTTTTGGCCTCCCTCTCACCTGCCTTGAAAAATCCATAACAAATGTTACGGCTTCTGCACCACTTGTTAGCAGCAGACACAGTGGCTGCGCCAAAGGCTGAGACGGCGCGGAGTTTTACAATTATTCAATGAACTTTCTTTACAATTTCTCCCTCGTCGTCGCTGCCCAGCCCTGCGGATCCCTCCACCTGGCTGCTGCTGTGTAGATTCTCCGACAATGAGCGCAACGCGCGCCGCTGTTCGCACTCTGGAGCCTCAGGCCACCAGTGCTCCGCTGAAGCCAGGATGCCCTGTGGTTGAGATGAACTCGTCGCCGCTCGGCGCCCCAGTACGGGCATGCCCACAGAGCCGCGTCGCCGTGAGGTCAGCTGCCGACGCCTGCTGCACCGGCAGCTGAGAAGCCGTCAGTCGTGATGTCCGCGGGGTCCCATCATGGACGGACCACGCGACGTGGGGCTGGGTTGCCGTGAAGTGTAGGTGTCAGTCCCCGGCGGCACCTCTGACCGAGACCGCGCTGCGGCCGGTCCTGCTGGAAGTTCTCGCTGTAGTTAGTCAGCCATGGTGCCAACTCGGGCCGACCTCCAGAGCTGAAGTTGACATCTGGCGGCGAACGGATGGTTCCTGCGAGCTGGAACAGACTTCTGGAATCGTCACCTACGAAGATTGAACATTCGGACACGGACCACGTCCGTCCTCAGATCCGAACTGCTTCCTAATGGCTTCTGTCTGTTGCTGCCTGCACATCACTGTTTATATCCGGCAGGAGGACGTTTTTTATCCTCGGTGGTAGCTTTTTGTTATTACTCCCACAGTATATTGCAGCGTAACTTAGCGTACTGGCCCCCTTACTCAGCACTGTCCAGGCATCGCTTGGCGCTCGGTCTGTGTGCGTCCTTGCGTCAGCCGGTTGGTAGACTGCTGCTGTCAGCAAGGCTATCTGTGCCTGCCTGCTTCGCAACGCCTCGGTCCCCAGCATGTCTCTGTTTTGCCATTCTCCACTGCATGAAGCAACGCTTACTACATATTTTGGGTTCCAATTATGCCGAAGAATTCTGCCCCTGAAACTTACTTCCAGTTTTACGTTCTCCAACCGATTATTTAAGGATTTCAAACCTCTTGAAGAATGGAAAGGTCGGTGGGAAGCAGTGACACATGTGCGCCTGGATAATATCTTCTCAGGTGCTAAACAAGTGGACTCGACCTACCACGCAAGATCTTGACTAGTCTCAACAGAATCCGTACCGGCCATGGCCGATGCAGGGATGCTCTCTGTAAGTGGAAGAAGCTGCCTAATCCAGCCTGTGACTGCGGGGCTCCAAAATAGACTGTTCACCACGTTGTCAGTGAATGCAGGATTCGAGCCTATCACGGTGCTGAAGAGGACTTCCTGCTAGCAACTCCAGATGCAGTGCGCTGGATTGAAGGACTGGATATTCGGTTGTAAAGACAAACATAAGTTTCTTGTGTGTCAATATGTACATATGTATATGTAATTTAATTTTATGATATATCAATATTAGCCATACGCTAAATAATAATAAAAATATATTCCAGTTGCCAGGATGGTTCTATTAACCTTTACAACTGGGTAATCCAAGCCTTTGGGCGTAGTATATTTCCACTACCCCGATAGTTTTGGAAGTCCTGCACTGACATATGATATTTGTAGTTGAATGCCACCTCCTCTCTTCTGCTCGATCTCATTTCCACCATATTATGCATAACCTCACGACGCAAGTGGTTGCGACTTTCTCATGCCTTACTTTCGTAGTTAATGTGCGTATCACACCTTCTGAGTAGGACAGAGTCGTCTGACATGCCGCTCTCTAAGTTAAGTCTTTTGAGCTCGTAACGTGCTGATTTGCTTGTGACACACACGTGCAGATGGACCTATCACGCACTCTACCGTACCCACCGATTCTATTATTTCGGATCCCCATCCTTTCATTCTCATTTCCTACACCACCTGTTTCAGGCGGTCGTTGCTCTCTTTGAACATTTTGCTAGCTTGGTCTTCCACAGGTTTCACTCGACCCGTCAGTTTGTTACTTATTTCTGTTTTCTGTATTTATCTCGCCTATTCTCTTTGTATTCTTCGACATTTCTTCCCAAGTTTTCGCTACTATGTTTTCGCGCTGAGCTCGCAGTGTGGCCAGATCTCTCGTATTTCGAATCGCTACGTTCCTCGTTAGAGTTGCATGGTTCTTGGCTACGAGTGCCAATTTCTTGATTCAGATTGCATGTATCCTGCCTACTTCCATATCCTTCATAGCTTCAGTGGCTGCGTATTTCGCCTCAGCCGACATCTTTCTAATGTCTATCATCTACTCTTTCATTTCATTCGGGTATCATGTCAACCTCTTTTCTAAGTCATTAATTTCTATCTGCCTCCTCTTTGCCGACTCCTGCGTCCTCTCTTCCATGTGCTTCAGGAATTCTAGGATGGTGTCCTTCTAACTATTTTTTTTTCGTTGTAAATTCTGATTTTGAGGCATGTGACGGCTCTGTGGAAGCATAGTTCAGTGTTGTGACGCACCTATTGTAATCCATTACTGGATTGTTTTGTGTTGTTACTACCGCATCAATGTGTTAAAAATAGGCTAAATCCTCATCTCCGCTTACATAATTCGTTTCATGTAATTCCCTGTAGTCGAGTGCCCCTGTCTCCATATTGTCTACGCTTGTCCTTGACTTTTCTGTGGGATGCATCTTCGTCTTTATTCTGATTATATCCCACTTCATTAAAACGTTCGCTCTTATCCTCCGCCGGTCGCTGCGGCCGAGCGTTTATAGGCGCTTCAGTACGGGACCGCGCTGCTGCTACGGTCGCAGGTTCGAATCCTACCTCCGGCATGGATGTGTGTGATGTCCTTAGGTTAGTTAGGTTTAAGTAGATCTAAGTCTAGGGGACTGATGACCTCAGATGTTAAGTTCCATAGTGCTTAGAGCCATCTGAACCAGTTTTTTCTTATTCCCCCCAATACTAATCTTCCTTGCTTTGCTTCTAGTATTATTCACTTGGCTAGCTAACATATCAATACTTAATGGAAATGAGTTCCTAAACTAGCCCTAAAGGATATACACACATAATCAGCTTTTCCGAGAACTGTACTGAGCTGATAGCAGCAATATTATATCAAACAGACGTCGAACAGAATTCACAGAACCAGATAATGAAAGCTGAAATAAATGCATATGTTAGATATAAGTTTCCATCAATCGTACATAAGCTACCAGAAATGTAAAAGAAGCGTGGAAACATGGAAAATGTGACAAAAGTTTTATGTGACTGACAATCAGAATACTGTGATTTTTATTCTGGTACTGGTCCCCCAGTTCATACATGACTATGCAGCAAAATCTTCCTAAAAAGTCCAAATCCCCGGCTGTGTCATCAGTTTGTAAAAGATGCCAGTGGATTTTGTAATGTGGGCAGTTATCTGATATTTCTTTGTTTCCTGGAATGACTCTCGACACAGAACTTAAGAAATGCTACTGAAGCCTGTGCATAGTGGATTGTCTGACCGCTTATTAATGTCATCGTAGTAATGAAATCTAACAAGGGAAGTATCCTTTCCGACAGGTCGAAACCTGCCTTGATTTTTTTAATTCAGGAACTATACACCGAAAGAACCACAATGTCACAGTTTTAGCTGGCATGACACATTGCTATATTTTTTCTTTAATGATCAAATTCGCCGAATCCGTAGCTCGACAGACGGGTGGGCTAATATACACCCCAGCGACACCACCGTCTGACAAGTTTTCACAGTCACTATTCGCTCGAATCGGCAAATCATTTAATATCCATAATAAGTAGCAACAGAGTTTGCAGAATCGAAAGGGTTAACACTGGAGATAAAATTAAATTCATTTTCTTTGTGATTTTTTGCCGTAGGCTTGCTAATAGCACCTGTCTTTGTGCTGGTTTCATAGTTGCACAGAAATATTGGAACTAACAAACAAAAATTTGAACGTTGTATGCGATCGAAATCACCTACTTCTCCCGGGGACATACATATGTGTTATTTATTAGTTAATTTCTTAATTCCAATCATGGCGACATTTCTTTAGAAATTGTGGTAGCATTAGAAGAAACAGGAAATAACAATTCCGTGAATTCTGGTCCCAACGATGACTGTTTTCCTAAGTGAGGTCCAGGACAGAAATAGAGTACCTTCCAAGCCCAAAGAAAATATTTACAATAATAGCTTTCAATGAAAAGGGAAACGAAAGAAGAAGAAAACGCTTAAACTTAAGCAGTGTGCAAAGGTGGTTTCGTTGTGTAAAATCTAAACATGATTTGTATAAATCGAAGAAAGATTAATACGAAGGACGAAATATGAGCCAAAATGACATCCGCGAAAGTGTGAAAGCCGCTACTCGAAACATTTATAACTGATCTTGAGAGTTGCAACATTATGGAAATGGTATCGGTAGATTCAGTAAAACTTTCTAGTTCATCTTTACATCTTTACAATGTGTTTAAACTGTTCACACAATATTTCGATAGATAATACTTGTGCACACTCTGTAAGTTCTATAGACAAGAAATATAGGATGGATTTTACACATATCGAAAATTGTCTTCAATATAGACTTACAACCAAATTTGCAACCACACACAAAAAGTATATTATATGTGAAGAAACCTCTAAGCACTGACATCATAGAAATAGCCATGTTAATTTCAATAACGAACCAAAGAGGAAAATTACAAGTTGTACAATACTGTTAAATTATTAATTAAATCATCTTTTAGAAATTTATGTCCCATCCGAAGACTTAGGAGACAGGTACATTGAAATGCTTCCCCGTTTTTGTCAGTTCTATCCCAAATAGAAAATAGCTAAATTTGAAATATGGAAATCCCTTCGTAATTTTGAATTAAAAAGCATAATTGATTCACAAAACTGTTCCCACCAACATTACTTTTATAATTCGTAAATCCTGATATGGAATGTAAAACCTATCTGTAGAAAATCTCAAAACTGTAAAACACCTGCTTGATAATCAGAGCGGAAAACACGCTGAACTCAAATTAAGTATGCCATTCTCAACACAATATAAACATCATATTCTGGTAAATAATTACCAGTAGTTACTGTAACCATTACTCTCAACCTGTAAGTTTCGCATTTTTCTAGTTTTTGTAGTAGTATTAACCTGTGTCAAAAGCTTCGAAACAAAATCCAGAATAATAACTCCAGTCTGAAACTGGAGCCTTCACGAGGTCTTTGACGTCTCGAGAGAGACGACGCACGTGGTTCTCATGGATGGCAGCAAGGGGACGTGTTTTGAAGATCGCTCTAAAACCTGTTTTCATCACTAATACATGTAAATATTGTAACCACTATGAAAGTGTTACCAGAATTTGGAAGTAAACTATCTGGTGCAAAATGACATCATGGCCAAGACTTTTATTTAAAGACAATCGTCAGACCTCTTACCAGAACACAAGAAGCAGTAGCAGCAGCAGCAGCAGCCTGAGAGACATTGGCGAAAACTTCAACAACGCCAAAAAATTAGTTAAAAATTCAGGTACGCCTTCCTGACTTTGTCCAAATTTAAATACTTAGAGCAGAAAACGAATACTGGAATCTGGTCATACCCAAAAGATATTAGGACAAGGGAATAAGTGACGTCAGAGAGTCAATACACCGTTACCGACGGAGAACTATGGGACTGGGCGCACTCAGCTGCAATTGTGATGAACTTTACACTGCTTTCGAGACATCTTCGACCTGATTAAATAGATTCGGGAAATTATGCGGAAAAAGAAGGTGCAAAATTGCGAAATCTACCTCAAGTAAACGTGTAGAGGAAATGTCATCGACAGGTAATATTACAGAGAAATTCGCAACTGAATTGAAGACGAAGCGTCTTGTTATCCCCTGAAATCTGAGTATAAAGCCAGTCAATGAGGTTGCGCGCAAACTGCATTTTATTATTTCGAGCGTAAAATAGACAGAGACGCTTGTGCAGTCGGTGATTGCTATGACACAGTCGTATACGACAGTGCCATTGATAAGTAATAGTGGAGTACTGTTTCCGCAACTTTATCACTGTGTTCGGGAACATCAACCCAAATGAGAACAAAAAATTAATAATGGACTGTTTACTCGCAGAAGTCTTGTAATCGACGTAGCAAATTCTTGAAAGACAGGAGAGAATAATTTTCAGCGTTACTCCCGAGACGTCTCCTTATCGTTTGCAGAGAATAATTCATGTCTTTTTTTGGACTCTCGGCCTGGACTTAACGACACAGATGTCTTGAGGACGACGACAAAATTACTTAATATAATTCGGAATCCACCCGCAACTTATATTATGATTCAGCCTCTTGATAAAAAATTTTCAAAAGTGTAAAACATTTTTGAGATGACTGCCGGACAATATAATTTTCGTTACCTCTTTGTCATTTCAGGTTTATCAACGGAGTGGGATTGTTAAACTTCAGTCATTTCTGCATTGCCAGTTTCCATCTCCACATTTTACTAATTTGATCAAGTACGCCTGGTACGCAAGCACAATGTCCAGAACAACGGCTATGGCCATTTCTTGCTGCATTCCTGTGATATCTAATTCAAACTAGCAGTTACTGTGAAGAGCCTGAATGCATTAATTTTTCTTTTATCGAGGGTGTCTGGTGTGAGAAAATGTTTGTTTTCGTCATCCGATAGAAACTTCGAATTTTTATAACGATCACAGGAAGAAACTATTAACTGCATCTTCGTCAGTAAAATGTACTTATTCAAAAAATTATCATAAGAACTGTGCTCCAGGAATTGTTATAAAATATTTAATGTCAACAAATGGGAGACCCAATTAATGGAAGTCGTCTGTAATGTAACGTCAACACTAACAATATTTTCCTCCTTCTGCTAGTCACTTCTATCTGAACAATTTAGCTGTCGATATGAACTGCAAGTTATTCAAAACATTAATGAAGTGAGACATTTATGCTATGGTTTAAATGTAAGTGTTTTAAATTTGACGACACTTCGGCGACTTGCGCGTCGTTGGGGATGTAATGATAATGATTAGGGCAACACAACAAGCAGTGCCTGAGCGGAGAAAATCTCCGACCCAGCCGGGAATCGAACCCGGACTCTAAGGATCGACATTCTGTCGCGCTGACCACTTTTTTTCTTTTTTTAAGTCTCAGTTTGTTCGCCTTTGTTCGTTGAATATGCTCGGGCCGGAAATCGTAAGACATCCGTTTAAGTTCGTTGCTGATCGATTAACTCAGTTTTTTTATTACAGAGGGCAGCTAACACTCTGACCGAACACGCTGAGCTACCGTGCCAGCGTCCACTCAGCTATGCAATTTTTTTTTTTTTTGGATCATCAGTCTTCTGACTGGTTTGATGCTGTCCGCCACGAATTCCTCTCCTGTGCTAACATCTTCATCTCAGAGTAGCACTTGCAACCTACGTCCTCAATTATTTGCTGGATGTATTCCAATCTTTGTCTTCCTCTACAGTTTTTGCCTTCTACAGCTCCCTCTAGTACCATGGAAGTCATTCCCTCATGTCTTAACAGACCTTGTTTCCTCTATAAGATAACATTGTTATCCCAAGAACATACTACAGAAAATCAAACTGACCACATCGCAGTATCCAGGAAGTTCAGGAGGAGCCTGGAAGATGTGCGAAATAGAAGAGGAGCAGACGCACGTTGCGACCGCCATCTTGTTACTACCAGTTTCCGAATGAAGATCGTGGCTCCCAGAAAGGAAGCAAGGAACAGAAGATTCGGCGTAGGTAAAGTGAAAGATACACAGATAGCTGAGGGGTTCCAGCTGGAACTCCAGAATAGATTCCAGGCGCTGGAACTGGGGATGACTGAGGATAAGGACATGGAGGAAATGTGGACAGAAGTTAAGAATACTTTTATGAAAGTAAGTGAGAGACAATTTGGCTTCAAAAATCGCTTGCGGGGAGACTGGATGTCGGAACATACCTGGAGGAAGCTCACCCATAGGAAGGAGGCCAAGGGAAGAGTAATCCAGAGCAGGAGCAGGTAACAAAAAGTTCAGGCACAAGCCGGTTATAGAGCAGCAGATAAGTAAATGAAAAGGAGTGTGAGAAGAGACCGCAGAAGATGGATGGATGAACAGGCTGATAGAGCAGAACAGGCAGCACGGAGGGGGGATGTGAAAGAACTATTGATATCACTAAGATGCTCTCAAAGAAAAGCTTCCAGAGGAACCGACCAGTAAGGAATAAGAAAGGGGAGATACTAACTACACATGAAGAACAATCACGTATGCGGTAGGAATACTTTAAAAAAGTTCTAAATAAAGACCTTGGCGGTGAGTCAGAAGAACAAGAACAGACGGAATACAATGATCCTAGTCCCAGCGTTGGTGTAAATGCACCCACGAAAGCGCTGAAGTAGATCAAGAATGGGAAGGTACTAGGGCCACATAATATAACATCAGAGATGCTGAAAACAACTTGGACACCACTGTCGAGCTATTGTACATCCTCTTAAAGAAGATATGGAGACAGGAGAAACTGCCAACAGATTGGAAACGAGGTATTACCGTGAAAATACCCAAAAAAGGAGATGTTACTAACTGCAACAACTGGCGGGGCATTACCCTATTGTCAGTATCGAGCAAGGTACTTTCGAGGATCATTTTAATCTGCGTTAAGGATTCTGCGGAAACACAACTGAGGAGAGAGTGGGCGAATTTTAGAAAACATCGAAGCTCTGTGGACCTTATCAATACTCCCAGAATTATTCTGGAACAAAGTGCGGAGTGGCAACACACCCTCTACCTTACCTTCATCGACTTTGAAAAGGCTATCGACTCTGTCAATCGAAGAGTCATGTGGGATGCACTAGCAAAATGTGGCATTCCAACGAAGATTATTAACATCATCAAAGAAATGCATGAAGACTATGAATTGCAAGTACTACATAATGGAGAACTAACAGAGCTTTTCCAAGTTAATTCGGGAGTACGACAAGGGTGTATTCTTTCGCCAACACTATGTCTTTCGGTGTTGGACCATGTGATGAAGAGAGTGACGGGGGGACGGAAGAGAGGCGTGGAATGGGGGATGCGCGAAAGGCTCGAAGATCTAGATTTCGCAGACGATATCTGCTTAATGGCACAACGATATCGACAAATCGAAGAGAAACTGGCCAGGTTACAGAGAGAGGCAGAAGTTGCAGGCCTCAAGATAAATGTTCGCAAAAACCAAAGAAATGCGGATGAATTCGACCATCACTAATAGGCTGTCCATTAACGGAGAGGACGTAGAACAGGTCCAATCTTTCCTCTATGTCGGAAGTATAGTCTCACTGCAGGAGGCGCTGAGGAGGATTTCTGTAGCTGCATCCGTAAAGCAAATGGTGCGTTTGTACAACTGTACCCTGTTTCGAGAAATAAGAACCACTCAAAGAAGACGAAACTCTGGCTTTTCAGTAACAATGCGAAGGCTGTTCTGTTGCATGGTTGCGAAACTTGGATGGTGACTAACCACATCAGAAACGAGCTCCAAGTTTTTATTAACCGCTGTCTCTGGAGTGTTTTAAATGTGAGATGCCCAGTTATAATGACAAACGTAGATCTTTGGAGGGAGACAAATCAACAACCACTCAATATACAAATCAAGGAAAGAAAATGGAACTGGATTGGGCTTACATTGAGGAAACCAGATGGAGCTGTTGAAAGGATGGCGTTGCGCTGGAACCCTCAAGGAGTTAGAAAACGTGGTCGTTCCAAACAGACCTGCAAAAGGACGATCGAGAGAGAAGCTGCAGAGGATGGGAAAATCTGGAGTGAAATGAAGAGACTCGCTAGAAGTCGTTCCAGGTGGAGGAATTTCGTCACGGCTCTATGTTCCAGAGAGAACGACAGGAACTAAGTGAAGTCAAGTAATTTCGCAGATGTGCTATCATCGTGTCTCTTTTGCTTATCAGTTTTTTCCCCATATTCCTTCGATTCTGCACTGAACCTCCTCAGTCCACACAATTTTCAACATTCGTCTGTAGCACCACATGTCAGATGCTTCGATTCTCTTCTGTTCCGGTTTTTCCATAGTCCATGTTTCACTACCGTACAATGCTGAACTATCAGAAATTTCTTCCTCAAATTAAGCTCGTTATTTGATATTAGTACACTTCTCTTGGGCAGGAATACCCTTTTTTCCATTGCGAGTCTGATTTTGATATCCTTCTTGCTCCGTCCGTCACTCGTTATTTTACTGCCTAAAATTCTTCAACTTCATCTACCTCTTGACCACCGATCCTGATATTAAGTTTCTCGCTATTTTCATTTCTACTACTTCTCATTACCTTCGTCTTTCTTCGATTTACTCTCAATCCATACTCTGTACTCATTAGAGTGTTCATTCCATTCAGCAGATCATGTAATTCTTCTTCACTTTCAATCAGGATAGCAATGTCATCAGCGGATTGTATCATTGAGATCCTTTCACCTTGAATTTTAATTCCACTCCCGAACCTTCCTTTTATTTCCATCATTGCTTCGTCGATTTATAGACTGAACAGTAGTAGCGAAAGACTACATCCCTGTCTTACATCCTTTTTAATACGAGCACTTCGTTCTTGGTCATCCACTCATATTATTCCCTCTTTGCTGTTGTACATATTGGATATGACCTGTCTCTCCCTCTAGCTTACCCCTATTTTTCTCAGAATTTCGAACATCTTGCACCATTTTACACTGTCGAACGCTTCTTCCAGCTCGACAAATCCTATGAACATGTCTTGATTTTTCTTTAGTCTTGCTTCCATTATTAACTGTAACCTCCCCGCAAAAATAAAAGAAAATATTTAAATGAGAATAGACATCGTACTAAGTGTAACCTTCCCGTAAAAATATGAAAATGAAAAGAATTGAATAGTATTGCAGATAGTGCCAAATGTTAGCTTCCCACAGTAATAAAACTCAATGATAGTAAAAATGTGCAAAAATGTTAAGTCCCCACAAAATTAACGTTAAGGTGAACCTGATAAATTTTATAAGGGCAGCTGTGCTGACCTTAGGCCCTGTGCAATATTTAATCTGATAAATTGATTCAGGGAGGAAAAGCATAGGAAATATTGTATCAATTGTAATGATTCTTTTCTTAAAAACGATTGCTTTGAGAACGAAATTTTTATTGGGGCATTTCTTGAACAAATTAATTATAATTACCATACATTATTAGCTGAGCGCAACGCTGCTTCATTACCTTTAATAACAATATACCTCGTCCCGAATCGTGACCAGAGATAGACGCAGAGTACGCCGCTGACCCATGTCGACGTCCGCTCAGTACAACCGTCCACTCGCAACAACTACTCGCGACTCTCTGCATGCAACAGAACTCTCGCGCGGTTAAGCGCAGACTAGCAACGATAAATAACTCTCTGGTCAGAGATTCTGTCATGCCTTGCCATCGCTGCTACTGAATACATACGTGTTTCATAACCCTCCACTAGGGGGAGGGGGGGGGGCAAAAATTTGGCAGATATGGTGAGTCATTTGGACTTGACATGAGCAAAAAATTTTTTTCTTAACTAATTAACTTTACAATCACAGAATATTCAGATGTAGATCATGAAGTAAATGTGGTGCACATGCACCGAGTACAAAATATACACTCCTGGAAATGGAAAAAAGAACACATTGACACCGGTGTGTCAGACCCACCATACTTGCTCCGGACACTGAGAGAGGGCTGTACAAGCAATGATCACACGCACGGCACAGCGGACACACCAGGAACCGCGGTGTTGGCCGTCGAATGGCGCTAGCTGCGCAGCATTTGTGCACCGCCGCCGTCAGTGTCAGCCAGTTTGCCGTGGCATACGGAGCTCCATCGCAGTCTTTAACACTGGTAGCATGCCGCGACAGCGTGGACGTGAACCGTATGTGCAGTTGACGGACTTTGAGCGAGGGCGTATAGTGGGCATGCGGGAGGCCGGGTGGACGTACCGCCGAATTGCTCAACACGTGGGGCGTGAGGTCTCCACAGTACATCGATGTTGTCGCCAGTGGTCGGCGGAAGGTGCACGTGCCCGTCGACCTGGGACCGGACCGCAGCGACGCACGGATGCACGCCAAGACCGTAGGATCCTACGCAGTGCCGTAGGGGACCGCACCGCCACTTCCCAGCAAATTAGGGACACTGTTGCTCCTGGGGTATCGGCGAGGACCATTCGCAACCGTCTCCATGAAGCTGGGCTACGGTCCCGCACACCGTTAGGCCGTCTTCCGCTCACGCCCCAACATCGTGCAGCCCGCCTCCAGTGGTGTCGCGACAGGCGTGAATGGAGGGACGAATGGAGACGTGTCGTCTTCAGCGATGAGAGTCGCTTCTGCCTTGGTGCCAATGATGGTCGTATGCGTGTTTGGCGCCGTGCAGGTGAGCGCCACAATCAGGACTGCATACGACCGAGGCACACAGGGCCAACACCCGGCATCATGGTGTGGGGAGCGATCTCCTACACTGGCCGTACACCACTGGTGATCGTCGAGGGGACACTGAATAGTGCACGGTACATCCAAACCGTCATCGAACCCATCGTTCTACCATTCCTAGACCGGCAAGGGAACTTGCTATTCCAACAGGACAATGTACGTCCGCATGTATCCCGTGCCACCCAACGTGCTCTAGAAGGTGTAAGTCAACTACCCTGGCCAGCAAGATCTCCGGATCTGTCCCCCATTGAGCATGTTTGGGACTGGATGAAGCGTCGTCTCACGCGGTCTGCACGTCCAGCACGAACGCTGGTCCAACTGAGGTGCCAGGTGGAAATGGCATGGCAAGCCGTTCCACAGGACTATATCCAGCATCTCTACGATCATCTCCATGGGAGAATAGCAGCCTGCATTGCTGCGAAAGGTGGATATACACTGTACTAGTGCCGACATTGTGCATGCTCTGTTGCCTGTGTCTATGTGCCTGTGGTTCTGTCAGTGTGATCATCTGATGTATCTGACCCCAGGAATGTGTCAATAAAGTTTCCCCTTCCTGGGACAATGAATTCACGGTGTTCTTATTTCAATTTCCAGGAGTGTATATACAATGAGTACAAAACAAATGACATAAGTGCACACGCACTGAAAAATTCTTTAGTATTTTCACAACAAATAAACATAATGGCAAAAAATCATGTTGACAAGTGACATAAGTGCACATGCACTGCAGTTCAGAACATATCAGCAAATCAAAATGTACATACAATGAGTAGTAATTATGTTAGAAAAATGACAAAAGTGCACACGCACTGACAACTCTTTAGCATTTTCACAACAAATAAACATAATGGCAAAAAAAAAATCATGTTGACAAGTAACATAAGTGCACATACACTGCAGTTCGAAAAAAAATGTATAGGCCATGAATACAAATGATGTTAGCAAAAATGATTTTCACTATGTTAGAAGAATTAGGATAGGAAAAGGAAGGATTGCATCATGGTTGTAGCACTTTATGTTGCACGCAGCTGCACTGAAAGTCCATATCTTTCCACAGAAGTACAACACCAAGTGAGACAATCTGAAGTTCTTTTCCCGGAAGTGTTTATCAGCGTAGCCAAGACACTGAAATGTTGTAGTAATATTCCATGTTGTCATTTTGGCAGTACATTAGGTTCACCAAACAGTGGGACCATAATAACATCTCCATCGCTTACAGTGGTGGACAGCATGTCGTGTCAACACCACGTTCTTGTAAGGTACACCAACGTAGAATTAGTGCAAAAACCAAACATAGTGCTCCATGATCAAGAGGATATACAGGACAAATGGATATTACAGTAATTCAGGGTAGTTAGGTGAGAAAGTGAAGGACATTAAGTCACATACTAGTCTTCATTGGGAATTACATTAGTAGTTTGCGGCATTCATAGCCCAGTTATTGAACATTTCTGTACCATGTATGTACTATTACAGAAAAATGTTCATTAATTGATTTACAGACAACATTGTCATTGGTCATTTCAATACCGTAATCAGTAGCGTTCGTTTCCCAGTTACAAAGCATAATCAGTAGCATTCATTTCCTTGTTACACAGCATGATTAGTAGCATTCATTTACTAGTTACAAAGCATTATTAATCATTGGTCATTTAAATACAGTAATCATCTCAATACAGCAATCAGTAGCATTCTTTTCCCAGTTACAAAGCATAATTAGTAGCATTCATTTCCTTGTTACAAAGCATAATTAGTAGCGTTCATTTCCTAGTTACAAAGCATTATTAATCATTGGTCATTTAAATACAGTAATCATCTCAATACAGTAATCAGTAGCATTATTTTCCCAGTTACAAAGCATAATTAGTAGCATTCATTTCCTTGTTACAAAGCATAATTAGTAGCATTCATTTCCTTGTTACAAAGCATAATTAGTAGCATTCTTTTCCTAGTTACAAAGCATTATTAATCATTGGTCATTTAAATACAGTAATCATCTCAATACAGTAATCAGTAGCATTCTTTTCCCAGTTACAAAGCATAATCAGTAGCATTCATTTCCTTGTTACAAAGCATAATTAGTAGCGTTCATTTCCTAGTTACAAAGCATTATTAATCATTAGTCATTTAAATACCGTAATCAGTAGTATTCATTATTCAAGTGACATATTATTCATAGCTGATCAGCATTACTCAGAACTCTCTTAAACTGGTATCATTATTTGGGACTGGTAATACATTTTTTTGTTAGCAATGCATTGCTTTGGGTAATTATTGGGGAAAGCAAGGGAAAAAAATTTGCTTCTGGGTTGTTGCTGTAAATGAAAATGTGTAACGTCATTCGTCATGAGTCAGCTGTAGCAAGGTTATGAAACAAGGCAGTACATGTCATCACATTTATAAATGATAGACACAACTGGGTAAAAAAGAAATGCAAGTACTAGTACAGGTTTAATAAGTAACAGGTTTAGTAAGTATCATGAAAAGCTTCTCCTGGAAAAAATACAAAATGGATTATTGAGCTGAAAGAAGAAACGCATATTATGCTGAAAAGTAGTGAACTTCGAATTAACAGCTAGTGAAATGTGTATAAAAGATGTGTTCCATAGCTATCCCTTCCAAAACCTTCAGTCATCCTACTAAGCAATAAAATACCTACTGTCAAAACGAACTGCAACAAATACTTAAATAACTACATAGTACAAATACATAACTTCAACATTATCCTCATCTGTAAAGAAAAAAAGCTTCATTATCCATCACTCATTATCATAACTCCATTATTATCATCACCTGTAAAGAAAAACTTCATTATCCATAGTAGCATATTCTTCATCATTATTCATCAGCATTCATTATCATCTGCAAAAAAGATCACTTCATTACTCATTACATAACTATTCCTTATCTCTAACATATTTCATCACTAAAACTAAGATGTGTAGTTCTGTCTGACAGCCTGCATCAATCGCCTTGTATTCTGAAAGAAAAAATTAGTTAGACTGCTATTCTACGATGTATATAGTATATTCTTGTTAATGCTTGTTAATTCTGATCCATTTACTCTTCCTCATAAGGTTTTTGCATCTTCTTTCGTCTATTCCGTAGGTGAAATTCCATTTCTGTTTAATTTATTTCCTTTACATGTTATTTCTTTCTGAAAATGATGAACAAAGATTAATGTCTTGGATTTAATTCATATACTCACTAAATAATGACTGGTATATGATAACATAATTAAGCATACAGCATAACATGACAGAAAACGTAACATGTGAAAAACATAGATAGTGTTCAGAGGCAAAAATGTACACAGAATATCATAATGCAGCAGCAAAAATGTAAAAATAGTCACGATGTTGAAATATCTTAAAGCAAAAATGTCAAAGCCAACTGGTGTTTGCTATGTCTTAGCTATTTCATAATGCATACAAACAAAACAGGAAAACAATCATACATACAAAAAAATGGAAAATATGCACGGTCTAAGGTGTATAACGACAAGAAAAGCGACCTGCTAACCTTACCTCGCCGGGCACTTGCCAAGAAAAAAAAAAAAAAAAAAACACAGTCATCAGTAGGTAATCGCATAAATATAATTGCATAAATGGTCATAAAATGTGTAAATTCATCTGGAAAAATATGCACGGTCTGATGTGTAGCGACAAGAAGAGCGACCTGCTTGCCTTACCTTGCCGAGCATTTGCCAAGAAAAAATACGACAATCATCAGTAATTAGTCATGTGAATATAATTGCATAAGTGATCATAAAAATTAGTAAATGGCATCATAGCATGTTAAATCATAAAGTGTCTTCATTCAATAAAGGGTTTAATATTGGAGACATGGTGGTTGCCTTTACTTTTTCTGGTTCTCAGAGTTTCGACGTGTACAACATTGGGGTGAGGAATGCTGCGAATCCGATATGGACCTGCGTATAGAAGTTCAAATTTACGGCACTTACCTTTTATTCTGCTGGATAATAGTGTGTCCGTACTAATATCTTCTGTCCAATGTGAAAGTCACGGCGTATACAAACCTGTTTTTGCTGTATTCTCCGGCGTTCTGCGGCACGTTTGATGTTGTTCAGCGCAATTTTAATTATTTCATGGTGTCGTAGTCGACGAGATGTAGGAAAGTTTACTAATTCTGTAATTTTGTTAGGTGGTTCAACATTTTTCAGTATAACAGACGGAGATAGCATAGTAGATTCATTTGGAATGGAATTAATTACATCTTGGAATGAGAATATGTATGTGTCTCAACCAATATGTCTTTTGTGGCAGTATATTCTACACAGTTTACCAATTTCTTTCATTAATCGTTCACAGGGGTTCGAAGAAGCATGGTACTTCGATATATAGATCGGAGAAATGTTTCTAGCTCGTAACATACGTGTCCATATAGCAGAACGAAATTGTGATCCATTGTCAGAAATTACTTTCAACACATGCCCTACATGAAATAAGAAATGCTTTACAAATGCTTTCGAAACGGTTTTAGCAGTAGCTTTGCGTAACGGAGTGAAGGTAACAAATTTTGAAGTGAGTTCAACAGCGACAAAGATGTAGCAAAAACCTCTATTAGTTCTGGGAATCAGGCCAAAAATGTCTACAGTGGCCATGTGTCTCAATTTAACAGGTACAGTGGGATATAATGGAGGAACATGTGAAGTGGTGTCTGACTTAGCTTTCTGGCAAATTTTACATGACGCTAAAACTCGTCGAATACGCTTCTCCATGTTGGCAAAATAACAGTTCTGTCTCAGTATAAGAAAACATTTTCTAGCTCCGTAATGTGAGTAACTTAAATGAGTATACCAGATTAATTTGTTAACCAGTTCGTCAGGAATACATAATAACCAATTGTTGCTGTCTGGATGAGAGCGGCGAAACAGAATGTTATTGCGTACAATGTAATGGTTTCTAATGGTAACATTATTCTTATCTTGCCAAAGCTGTTTAATTTCTTTCCACACGTTGTCTTTACTCTGCTCTTGTGCTATGTCCTGTAATGACGGCGAAATGAAATTTTCAAATGCCATTTTTTGAATGTACATGACGCTGAAATTTGCTTTGCAGAAGTTTGTTGTGACGTCTTGCTGATTGTTATTGAGAGAACGAGATAGTGCGTCTGGCATAACATTTTGTGTTCCGGGAATGTGAACAATTGTAAAATTAAATTCCTGTAAATATAGCTTCCATCTGCTTAATCTGTCGTGAGTGAATTTAGCTGAAAGTAAAAATTGTATCGCTCTGTGGTCTGTGTAGACGGTGGTATGTCTTCCATAAAGAAAGTGCCGAAATCTCGTGAAAGCCCAAACAACACATAATGTTTCCAGTTCTGTGACAGAATAATTACGTTCAGCAGGTGATAAAATGCGACTTGCAAATGCGATGTTTTTAATTACTGTACAATCATCTTCTTCAATTTCCTGAAAAATATGTACGCCTAAAGCGGTGTTTGAACTATCGGTGGCAATGGAAAAATTTCTGGTAAGGTCTGGGTGCGATAAAAGTGGAGCATTCAACAAAGCATGTTTCAGGTGCACAAATTCAGAATGTGCTTGCTTATCCCAGGACCAAATAGTGTTTTTACCTGTCAATTGACATAATCTAGGTGTGTCTAAAGCAGTGTGACGAATAAATTTACGAAAAAAGTTAATTAAACCCAAAAAGCTCCGTAGTTGTTTTTTCGTTGTAGGAACAGTAATGTCACGTAAAGCTTGAAGTTTTTCAGGATCAGGCGCAATGCCTTCTGCTGAAATTACGTGTCCAAGAAATTTTATAGAAGTTTTACCAAAATGCGATTTACTGAGGTTAACTGTGAGTCCTTGTGCATGAAAAGCTTGTAATCACATTGTGTTCAGACCAGTTAGCTTCTGCAATAAGAATGTCGTCTACGTACGTTGTGATTCTGTCTTTAAGTTCTGTCGGAAGTATTGTGTTCAAACCGCGAATAAAGGCTGCAGAAGAAATTGTTAAGATGAACGGTAATTTACGAAATTGATAACAGTCGCCAAAACAAAGAAAAGCTGTATACTCTCTGCAATTCATATGAAGCTGAATTTGCCAAAATCCCGATTTTAGATCTAATGTAGAATAAATAGCAGTACCGTGAAATTTCTGTAGTAGTTCTTCTAGTGTCTGTGGTCGATCTGTTTCATTAATAATAATGTCATTAATGTGACGCGAATCAAGTACAAGGCGAAGTGAGCCATCCTTTTTCTTAACAATATGTAGCGGGTTTATGTACGGACTAACTGCCGGTTCTATAATTCCTTGGTCGAGCATATCTTGCAACTCTTTTTTAACTTGTTCTCTGTGGATATATGGAATGGGATAATGCATTGCTTTAAATGTATCATGCTGTTTGACTTGAAATTCATACATAAAACCGGACATAGTACCAGGAATGTTGTCGAAAACTGGAGCTTGCTGTAAAAGAATTTTGTGTAGTTGCGTGCGTTCGTCGTCTGTATTTGCACTGCTTTGTTTGACTTTAGCAGAAATCATCTGTATTACGTAATAGTCGGCTTCGTCTGGAGTATTATAGTTATGTACGTACGTATCTGTGAACAATGTGGAATTACAGTCTATGCTACGTGATGCGGAAATGACCTCTGTACGATAAATTGTTTGTTCTTCTGCAGATAATGAGTGCTGAAATTCTAAAGCCAATTGTACGTTTTCATCCTTTAACATTAAATAGGAATTTTGAAAGTCAATAATGGCGTCGTGTTGTACCAGAAAATTAGTACCTAAAATAACGTCTGTTGTCAATAAAGGAACAACCCAAAAATTTGAGTGAAATGTGTGACCTGCAATATAAAATGATAAATGTGTCTGTAATTTAACGTCTACTCCTTTACTCGATACTGCTCCTTTTACTTTCGTTTTGCCTAGTGGTAATGTAGGATAGGTATTCTCTTTATTACACTCGTTGAAAGTTTCTTCATTAATAACTGACATAGGTGAGCCGGAATCAATTACTGCTGAAAATTTCGATGAACCAATTTTAATTTCGATGACGGGGTGTGAAATAGTTTTTTGAACAACTGGTCTTTCCTGTAAAAGAGTGTCTCGGATGTCGTCAAAAGTAATAACATTTTCATGAATAACATTCTGCGTGTGCTGTGCTTGTGTTATTGGAAGATGCGACTTGTACAGTATCTAGTCAGATTCTATCTGACGTGTTATTATTTTCTGGATGATGTTGTGGCATTTCTACTATTTGAACTGTTCTATTATTTCTTCCAGACGTATTACGCTCTGGATGATACCTACTGTCGGGTTCATTCATAAGAATATGTTCTTGCGGATGATTTTGCTGTTGGTAAGACCGACTGTTATTAGATGTACGCTGAAAATTGTCCTCATTATTTTTACATCTGGCGTAATAGTCATTCCTATACGGTGCATTGCGATAGGAATTGAAATACTGTGTTTTCTGTACGTAGTTGTTCCCTTGCTGCCGTGCGTTACTATTTGTTGTACCAGGGACTATACGTCCACGCGGCGAAATATTAAAGTTAGGTTGACCTTGTGCATTACATTGTTGGTTAGTATCATGCTGTTTGACTTGAAATTCATACATAAAACCGGACATAGTACCAGGAATGTTGTCGAAAACTGGAGCTTGCTGTAAAAGAATTTTGTGTAGTTGCGTGCGTTCGTCGTCTGTATATGCACTTTTTCATAAACTATAGACCTGTCTTGTGCTCAGTTGCTAGTTCAATCTTACACTGTTTCAGGATTCTGTCACAATTTGTTTTTCAACTCCTTTATAATATTAGTGACACTCCTTGAGAATGTTAGTGATATTCTGCTGAGTAGCAAGTGGTATGCTGAGTGTAGCTGGCTTGCTTTCATTACACATCCTTCTTTGACAAATTAATTACATTAATTTTACTTTAATATGAATTAATTAAAGTAACTTTCTTTTAATTTTTAATTATTTTCATTTTAATTTAAATTAATTAAAGTAATTTTAATTTAATATTTAATTGATTTCATTTTAAATAGAATTAATTTTAATTAAGAAAATTTTCACAAACTGCACTCAATGTACCCTCCACTGCTGCTATATAAGAATCCACAACAATTTTGAGTGCACTAGAATTAATTTTAAAAAATAATTTGAGACCCACAGTCAAACTAAAGTTAAAAGAAGCACTTGACTTTACTCTTATCTGTAATTAAACTTTAGAAATTTTTATCAACTCTGATTCTAGCTACTAAGTGGGCCCATTCAGTGTGTTTGGATACAAGTTCGTTAACTCTACCCAATATCCTGCAAACTAAAAATATCAGAACAAATAAGTAATATATATATATTTAAACCTATAATTCTAGATCATGATCTTCATTATAGTAAAGTTTCTTCATTGCTTTGTATCTCAGTTCACAATTCCCTCCATGAAAGAACTGAAAATCCCAACTGTTAATTTATTGCAAATATCATCTGGTAAAATAATTTTAAATTCTTTATTCACTTCCAAGCACATCTCCTCTCCATTTCAGTAATCAAATATTCACAACTAGTAACATTATATAAAACATTTATCTGTACCTCACAAATTTTTTTAAAGAATTAGTATTCTTAGCACTGCTGAGTCACTTCAGTAAGGCTTCCATTTATGTAGAATAAATATTTATTAATAAAACTTAAAATCCATGTGATACTGTAACATAATTTTCAAGAACTATTCGTTTATCATACTGAAATGTGAATTCCTTCTTAACTGTTTCGTTTATTAAATTTTTAGTATTTACATTTCTAGTTATTTGGTTGTACTTTTCTTTCCCTTCATCCTCAATTAATCTTAGATTCACCACTCAGCTTTTGAATATTCTTACAGTTGAAAGGGAATACCTTTATTTTCATCTCTGTATTTATGTTATTTTTTCACAAAATAATAACTTATAGGTCCAGTTGAAGCCCAGTCTGTAATACAATTATTTCTTAATTCATCAACCCACGCACCTGCCCCACAGTATCTTCACAATTATTGGTATGTACTACACTGACTGTATCAAAATATGCAACAGCTTTGTCTAGCTTGCCTAACATATCAAGTAACCTGAGTCTTGCATTTGATGTGGTGAAAGCTCCAATGAATGTATAATTTCCTATATTATAATCCTTGAAATTGTACATCATCTGAGCCATACTCTCATTAATATCTTAGCAACAGATCGTTTTCTTAGGTTTAGTTTTATTCTCTTTAGATCTAAATAAACAACTATTTTTGCTTTTACATATTTTATATACACCTTATTACTTTCAGACTTATAGGGGCTGGTTTCTAATTTTATTTTCATAAGTTCTTTTATGTAATTTTTAAACAAATTTTAATGTTGCTTTTAATTCTGAAATTCCACCTTTGTAAGTAACTAAAATGTTATGTCCTTTTTCTATAACTTTATTTACTTCACTAGTTGTCAAGTTCCAGTGAAACCATTTTAAGCATCATTGTGATTACTTTCATTTATTCTTTCTTCTACATATTTTACACACAAAAGGAACAACAGTTTTTCACTTTTATCAGTCTTCATGCACATAAGTAAAAGAGAAAGATACAGTCCTCTAGATACCACTAGAGCTTTGAAGCCCATAGCATCTTTTAGAATTACATCTTGGCATACATATTTTTGTTGCATGACCTACATGATAATAATCATAATATTGTAGTGCTGGAGACAGACTACACATATTGATGTATTTTTGTGTGTTTTAACACCATCTGCTGTACCTCTAAATTTTATTGTGATTGTATGGCCATCATAACAAGTAGCTCTTTGACAACTTCAGGTAACTGTTTTCATTTCTTAAGTTTTTTATACACTGCTGAGTTAATCCAATTACATTCCTACATCTATATTAAATTATGTCCTGAATTTCATATTCATCTACTTCTTGTTAACATCTTTCGATATAAATCATTCATTTATTCTCGATTTTTGTTTTAACCATTTCAGTTTTAAAATATTTTTTACAATCATACCAAACAGAGCTATGGTGTTGGCAAACAGTATTCGTTTCTTTATCACAGCCATTTACTTTAGCTCCAGCTATAATTACACTCCTGGAAATTGAAATAAGAACACCGTGAATTCATTGTCCCAGGAAGGGGAAACTTTATTGACACATTCCTGGGGTCAGATACATCACATGATCACACTGACAGAACCACAGGCACATAGACACAGGCAACAGAGCATGCACAATGTCGGCACTAGTACAGTGTATATCCACCTTTTGCAGTAATGCAGGCTGCTATTCTCCCATGGAGACGATCGTAGAGATGCTGGATGTAGTCCTGTGGAACGGCTTGCCATGCCATTTCCACCTGGCGCCTCAGTTGGACCAGCGTTCGTGCTGGACGTGCAGACCGCGTGAGACGACGCTTCATCCAGTCCAAAACATGCTCAATGGGGGACAGATCCGGAGATCTTGCTGGCCAGGGTAGTTGACTTACACCTTCTAGAGCACGTTGGGTGGCACGGGATACATGCGGACGTGCATTGTCCTGTTGGAACAGCAAGTTCCCTTGCCGGTCTAGGAATGGTAGAACGATGAGTTCGATGACGGTTTGGATGTACCGTGCACTATTCAGTGTCCCCTCGACGATCACCAGTGGTGTACGGCCAGTGTAGGAGATCGCTCCCCACACCATGATGCCGGGTGTTGGCCCTGTGTGCCTCGGTCGTATGCAGTCCTGATTGTGGCGCTCACCTGCACGGCGCCAAACACGCATACGACCATCATTGGCACCAAGGCAGAAGCGACTCTCATCGCTGAAGACGACACGTCTCCATTCGTCCCTCCATTCACGCCTGTCGCGACACCACTGGAGGCGGGCTGCACGATGTTGGGGCGTGAGCGGAAGACGGCCCAACGGTGTGCGGGACCGTAGCCCAGCTTCATGGAGACGGTTGCGAATGGTCCTCGCCGATACCCCAGGAGCAACAGTGTCCCTAATTTGCTGGGAAGTGGCGGTGCGGTCCCCTACGGCACTGCGTAGGATCCTACGGTCTTGGCGTGCATCCGTGCGTCGCTGCGGTCCGGTCCTAGGTCGACGGGCACGTGCACCTTCCGCCGACCACTGGCGACAACATCGATGTACTGTGGAGACCTCACGCCCCACGTGTTGAGCAATTCGGCGGTACGTCCACCCGGCCTCCCACATGCGCACTATATGCCGTCGCTCAAAGTCCGTCAACTGCACATACGGTTCACGTCCACGCTGTCGCGGCATGCTACCAGTGTTAAAGACTGCGATGGAGCTCCGTATGCCACGGCAAACTGGCTGAGACTGACGGCGGCGGTGCACAAATGCTGCGCAGCTAGCGCCATTCGACGGCCAACACCGCGGTTCCTGGTGTGTCCGCTGTGCCGTGCGTGTGATCATTGCTTGTACAGCCCTCTCGCAGTGTCCGGAGCAAGTATGGTGGGTCTGACACACCGGTGTCAATGTGTTCTTTTTTCCATTTCCAGGAGTGTACATCCTTGCCATTAAGAGTATGATGAATATTTTTATATTTAAACTATTGAACCATAATTTTAAACTGTTTAACCATAATTTTCCTTTTGTTCTGTATCCAATACAGCACTTCTTCTATTAGGTAAATTTTTAGATCTGTATATGGTCTTTTAAACTCCAGCAACTGTTAAATAACAGAATGGGTATATTTTAGCTATTTCTAGGAATTGTTTTCTTGGTTCTAAACAACCTCTTCTTAATATATGTACATCAGAATTACAGAATTCATTAATTTCTTTCTTCATATTGAACAAGTAATTTATTTAATTTTTGGGATACACCATTTGAGAAATATTTTCCTATCTTCCTGCTTCATGGTATGAACAAATAATATTCGTTACTAGGAAAGGGTCCTATGTAATTATCATTTTCTTGTGTAGTGAATAAATGTGGCAAGTAAACTTTCTTTAATTTTTTCAAATCAAAATATCTGGAAATTTGCTAAGTTCTCTGTGTTAAAAATTGTTGCTATCTATAATTCTTAGTCCTAATCGTTTCATTTCCAATAACGTTAAGCTAGGTCCTGTGTAGATACTATTTACCCTTATTGTATTTTCAACACAGTACTTTAGAATCAATTGTGAATCATAATCATCAGCTTAATGAGCTTTAAATATATATTCATTATGTTCAGTAAATATCAGCCACCTACAGGACTCATCATTTATTTGAATTTATAAACAGTGTGACCATTAAAATTATGAACTATTATGACATTTGGAATATGTATTCTTGTTTGTTATTGAGCTTCAGAATAAAAAAACATACATTTTTAGTACAGGTACAAGGAATTTTTCTTATGAATTCTTCTCTATAGCACTTAACTGTTTTTCTGTAACTATATTACTGCATTTGGAACATTCAAAAATATAATAACTTCTACATTCTCCATCAACACAACAACCATTTTACTTCATTTTTGACACCTTTTACTAACTCTTCTTGGTAATTCTTTTCTACAGCACTTAAACTGTTTTCCTGAACTATATTACTGCATTTGGAACATTCAAAAGCTTATTAACTTCTATATTCTTCATTAACATAAAAACCATTTTAATACATTTTTTACAGCTTGTACTATATATTATTCAATAAATTTTCTTTCACATAACCACCTTTTTGTATTTTGTATTGCATGTAATACTAATGATTTTGTAATTTCTACTTCCAGTTTGCAGTTTCTACATATTTCAAATCACAAATATGTTCTTTAGGTCTCGAGCAAATCCTTTCACATTCTTCACATTTATAAGCTAAATAAAAATTTCTTGGTGATAGTTTAAACATTCTTCATTATAACATAATAAATACTGTGTTGACAGTATATCCAATTTTAAATGGTATTGTGTTCTGTACCATTGTATAATATGCAGATTTTTCTCTCTGTTTTGCATTTATATTCGTTCATGTTGTTACATGTACTGTTACATTTGTCACAAAAATATGATGATACTATTCTGCTGATATACTGTTAATTATATCAAAATGGTTGTGACTTCTATGCAGACATAATTTTATTGTTTCCTCAGGACTATGACAGATAACTGAATTGAAATTTTCAGTACATACGACATTTATTTGAATATCCAAGAGTTAGTCAACATTTTTAATACAGTCTATAGTAAATCCTACCTGGTTACATTATATCATGGTTATGCCCTTTATCATTTGTATTTGTGTCCTGCTCTAATTTTCTTAATTACACCAGTAGTTAGTTCTCCACCTAAGATAAAATCTGTGTGATATGTTAATGCAACTGTTATTGCTCTAGGACACCACAGGTTATAATTACTATTAATGCTAGTAATGCATAATTTAGTCTCTTTATCATCAACTAAATCTATTACTTTTTTATGTTTGCTATTACTTGGAACTGCCAACATTTGAATATTAAATGTAATATTAGATATATCAATTGACTCATCAAATGTTAATATATCTCTGATTTTATTGCACAAAGCTTGAACAGATTGTTTAGTATTATTTGAAGCTTTATATCCACTAGAAATTGGATAAAATATTTTGGGATTTCCTGTTGCTATATTCAGCTTGTCTCCTTCTCTGAAGTTAATACTATTTTTAGCTGCTTGTAGCATAGGATTAAGTGCTTCCCCTTTAATAACCTACTTTTCCACTAAAAGAATAAGTTTACTAATATTAGCATTGTCAAAGACAATTTTTTGGGTTAGCAGAAGAGCCAACACCGTGTCACAAATGGAGGCCGAAATGCACGCGTTTTAGCTCACGCAGGCTGGCGTGAGGAGGGAAGAACTATACTGACGAGAGGTCTGGAACATGACAAGGAATGAGAATTCAGAAAGCGGACGTAATTAGTTTGATACTTAACTTTAATCCATCAATGATGTACGTCGCTCTTGACAGTATATGATTCACAATATTATCTGTTCAGAATACATTCTTGAAAATAGTACTTATAGTAACTGAATATGGCGCCTTGCTAGGACGTAGCAAATGACGTAGCTGAAAGCTATGTTAAACTGTCGTCTCTGCAAATGAGAGCGTATGTAGACAGTGAACCATCACTAGCAAAGTCGGCTGTACAACTGGGGCGAGTGCTAGAGAGTCTCTCTAGACTAGACCTGCCGTGTGGCGGCGCTCGGTCTGCAATCACTGATAGTGGCGATACGCGGGTCCGACGTATACTAACGGACCGCGGTCGATTTAAAGGCTACCACCTAGCAAGATTGGTGTCTGGCGGTGACACCGCATTCCTCCCCCGCAAATTGGCGGACGGTTGTGGTATAAGGCCTCCACCGGCCGTGGAGAGGACCCCATTATGACGTATGCGACGAGGTGGGGAGCCTAACAACAGGCGAGGCTGAGCCACCCGCACCCTGCCATTCGGACCAAGGAGAGCTAGGGAATGCTGGAAAACCTACTCCAGGGTGCACGCCAACATGCGGTGTATGCGCCCGTAGAGAGACAGGAGGGGCCGAAGGGTCGGCCTCCATCGGGCCGGGGCAACCCAACGGGCGAAGACGACATATGGTCCGGAGCGGGCAATAGTTCCATGTTGGAGGACAACTGGTCCCGGGGAGCTTTCGGCGGCGCGTGACCCAGGGGGGCGCCCAGCGGCTGCAGTGTCGCTAACACCTGGGGCTGAGGCGAGCCATTAGATGGGTCCCCGGGGCGCTGACCGGACGGCACTGTCACTGAAAGCAGACTGGGAGTGGCACATCCCGTGCGACAATAGACGCGCAGCTGGTTGAGATGCTGGCGCACCTCACTAGAGGCCCCCAAAACCAGATACATAGCACGTCCGAGCCAGCAAAGAATGCGCCCTTCGAGCCAACGCCATGAATCTCGATAGTGGCGGTAGTAGACAACGTCGCCTGGAGCAAAAGCAGATGTCTGCCGCTGCACAGGAACCGGTGCGGCGGATGTAGCAAAGACATCAAGGTTCGATGATGGCGACCGTGGAGCAACTCAGCCGGCGAGCTACCATCTTGGGGCTGAGAGCGATACGAGGACAAAAAGAGCAATAATGCGTCCTCCCGAAAATGCAACTCTTTCAACTTCAACATCTGTGACTTGAAAGTCCTGACCAATCGTTCAGCGGCACCGTCTGACTGTGGCGAAAACGGCGCGGACGTCAGATGTTGAAAACCATTGTCCTTGCAGAATGACTGAAATTCTGCAGATATGAATTATGGGGCATTGTCGGAAACAATAGTCTGTGGAAGACCTTCAATGTAAAAGATAGCAGATAACGCTTGGATGGTGGCATATGATGACGTGTAAGACAGCCGGACAACAAAAGGAAAATTACTGCATGAATCTATCATAACCAACCATCGAGCATTCCAGAATGGATTAGCAAAATCGATGTGGAAGCGTTGCCAAGGGAAAGTGGCTTTTGCCTTGCAAAGAATTACCATGGTGGTGCTGATTGTTGTTTGGCACACACCATGCAAGAAGAGCACATATTCGTAATCGCGGCATCGATTCCGAACCAAGTACAGTGCTGACGAGCAAGTTGTTTCGTTCTCACTATACCCCAATGTCCTTGGTGGAGAAGCTTTAAGACAGAGGACTGTAACGAACGTGGGACCACGACTCTGATCATTGTCAGAACGCAACAGCAAAACACCACTTCGAACAAAAAGTCTCTCCTTGTGAGCAAAAAATCGGCGAACCAACGGGTCCCCGATCCGTGACTTTGACAAGGGCCATTGCGTAGCAACAAAACGCAGAACGGTAGCAAGGACATGGTCGGCAGTTGTGGCTGTAGCTACACTACGAAAATCAATCGGAAACGAATCGACCACGTCATCGGTTTCCGAATCAATGAACATGCAAGCAAGTTTGGAGGAATCGAATGCCCTATCCTCAGCAACAGTCAAACGGGCAACGCATCGGCAGTTCCGTGCTTAGCAGTGGACCAATACAAGATATTGTAGCAGTACTGCGAAGGGAAAATAAACCAGCGAATGAATTTTGTAACACGAAATACAAGAGCCAATGCTTCCTTCTCGATCTGTGAATAATTGCTTTGCGCAGACGAGAGCAATTTGGATGCAAAGGCAATAGGGCGATCGTGCGAGCTATCTTTGTGCGCAAGCACAGCACCGATCCCGAAATCCGATGCATCCACCATCAACAAAAGGGGCTTCCGTGGATCGAATGGCGTAAGGTAAGTATTGGAAAGCAACGCCGATTTCAACCGGCGAAAGGTGCGTTTGCATTCCGTCGTCCAGACGAACGGAACACATTTACGGTTTAAGCGATGAAGCGGAGCTGAAATGGAAGAAGCATGCGGCACATATATGTGATAATAGCTTATTTTTCCCAGCACACTCTGTGGATGCTTCAAATTCTGCAGCGAAGGCAAGTCTTGTATGGCACGGAGGTGCGTGGGACTGGGATGGATGCCTTGGGCATTGAGGACATGTCCCAGGTATGGCAAGTCACTAGCAAAAAACACACATTTGTCCTTCTGTAAGCGAAGACCATTTTGTCGCAAGACCTGAAGTAATGTTCTGAGATTGGCTAAATGTTCTTCTTCTGTCTTCCCGGAGATCACAATATTGTCCAGATAGTTTGCTGCAATAGGGACCGACGCACAAACAGTTTGTAGATATTGCTGAAACAATGCAGGGGCGCATGCACACCCGAATGGCAGTCGTGTGGATTGATACAAACCAAGATGAGTGTTAACCACCAAAATGCGCTGGGATTCTTTGTCCACCGGTATTTGCAAGTACGCATCTGCGAGGTCCAATTTAGAAAAATATTTGCCCGGGCCCAGTGTGTCAAAAAGATATTCCGGAAGAGTAAAGGAAAAGTTGCAAATACTGGTTGTGGATTCACTGTTGCCTTGAAGCCCACACAAAGTATCAATTTTCCCAAAGGTTTTGGCAAAATTACTAAGGGTGGTGCCTAGAGAGAAGCCTGCACATGTTCAATTACACCTTGTGATTCCAAATCGTGTAATGTTTTGGCGACCTCATCACGCAATGCGTGGTGAACATTGCGCACGCTGAAAAATTTCGGTTGCGCGTTTAATTCCAGTTCCAAATGCGCTTTATAGTTCTTAGTAGAACTGAGGTGCGGTGCAAAAATGTCTGCAAATTCTTCACATAGACGAGAAACACTGTCTGAAGGCACAGTCCGGTTCACTGATAGGACCTGATTTACTATAGACAAGTTAAACAACTGAAATGAATCTGAACCAAAGAAGTTCACTGCAGAAGAAGAACGAAGGACGTAAAATGACACAAGTTTTGTTTGTCCTTTGTATGTTGCAAGAAGGCTGCATTGTTCTAACACAGGGATCTCTTGACCTGAATAGCTAGTTAACTTAACATTTGCGGCATGCAACGGAGGTGTGCCCAGCAGTTTGTAAGTGTCTTGATTGATCAGTGAAACTGCAGCTCCGGTGTCGAGCTGGAATAGTATCACATTGCCATTAATGTCCAAGTCTACAAAACGTTTATTGTCCTGCTGACGACAAGAGCGACTGTCTCGTGCAACGTGAACTGACACTGGTACAAAATCATTTGCGACTTGATGGGAGTTCTGGCATTGTCGACGCACAGTATTTGTGGGATGAACACAGTCACTGTTAGAGAGAGTGGCACTGGGCAGAGTAGAATGAATGACATGAATTTCCATGGGCAAAGTTCCACGAGCCTGAGTATCCATGGTTGGATTACGATTCCGGCGCGAAGTAAAGGGTTAGCGCCCGAAAACCTCAAACCACACACACACACACACACACACACACACACACACACACACGAAGTAAAGGGCCTGGAATGGTTTTGAGTTTACAATCTGAGCTTTTTCTGGCAAACACTCTGAACATGTCCTTTTTTTAGTACAGTAAAAGCAAATAGCTTGGTGTGACGGGCAATTCTCATGCGAATGTTTAATAGCGCACCGCGGGCATGATTTGAGCACTGCATTTTCTTGCCGGCGCGGCACACGTGGCTGAGAGAGCCTGGGGGCAGCGACGCGGTCGGGCACGAGGGCTGTTTCTGTTCCGCGCAGCTCGCCGGGTGGGCCGGTTAACCTGACACACGGCTGGCGCAGTTTCAAATGATTCCTGAGCAAAGTCAAGTGTGTCCTGCCGATCCAATATGTCCATCACTTGTTGAAGGGAGGGATTGACTAGTTTCAAAATCTGTTCCCTGATACGAATATCAGAAACGTTCTGTGCAATTGCATCACGTGCCATAGTATCTGAAGATGGGAGTCCACACTGACACTCAAAAGCACAATCCCTAGGTTGCAACCCGCTCCCAATTAGTCTGACCTGCCGTATGTTTTTTACGAAAGAATGTATACCGTTTCGCAACTACATTGACTGATGGTTTGAAATATGCATCTAATGCAGACAAAATTTCGTCGTAGGACAGAGTTGCTACGTCGCGTGGGGGAAATAATTTGACTATCACACGGTAGGTTTGCACTCTGAAGGACGACAAAAGTAAAGGCTACCGCTCGTTACCTTGAATTCTGTAGGCGGCGAGATGGAATCCAAATTGGCGTGACCACTCCGTCCAGCTTTCCAGTGCAACATCAAAAGTTCGGAAGGTCGGTGCAACTGCGTGTTGTGGCTGCATTAGCGGTGGAGCGGCGGCTGTCGCATCGTTTTGCATTGCACGTTGACCCTGGACGAGCTGTCCAAGGGCATCCACTAACGCATGCGCCTGCTGATTTTGTAAGCGATAAAATTCGGACAGTACATGTGGAGATTGTGGCGAAGCCATGACACAATGATTTCAGGGCAGTATAGATAAGAACACCGTTTTTACTCGCCGCCAATGTTGGGTTGGCAGAAGAGCCAACACCGTGTTAGAACTGGAGGCCGAAATGCACACATTTTAGCTCACACAGGCTGGCGTGAAGAGGGAAGAACTATACTGACGTGAGGTCTGGAACATGACAAGGAATGAGAATTCAGAAAGCGGACGTAATTAGTTTCATACTTAACTTTAATCCATTAATGATGAACGTCGCTCTTGACGGTACATGTGTTATAACTGGGAAACAATATGGGAAAATATTCACTGCCGGAACCTGCCAACGTATGTCAGGTCGACCTGGCACTTTGCTGCCAAAATTACGACGAACTCTAACTTCACTATATTGGATTGTCAGAGTCACCGTCGTGTACATTATGTAATATACCAGATACCGAAGAGCATAGATTGTTGTGTGACAAGGTACAAGACATATGGCTCTACATAAGACAAAAGATAGCATCAGCAGAACCACGTTCAACGCCGTTACGTCTGCTGAATTTTTAAATCTTGACAGTATACCTTACCGTAAAACAAAATGTAACGCAATCAACTGATTGAAAGGCCAAACGTTGCATTACATCCTAAGAAAAGAATCAAGCAATAGGGAGGACTTCGGAGTATATCTTACAACTCAGCATCGTAAGTTGATGTGTGTTAAAAAATACAAAGAAAATTTCGCAATTTTTTAAACTAAAACAATACTGTAAACAATAGAAGCGAGTAATTTACACTAACAACAAAACATTTCGTATATGACACGAATTACTTTTGGTTAAAGTTTCTACTTCACGTAGAAGTAGGAGGTTTTGAAACAGCAAGTAAACATAGAAGCTCATCGGTATAGACCAGTTAAGTCCATCTGTATACAGGGTGTATCATAATTAATGGCGTAAACGCATACAGTTGAAAATACACGATACTAGAAGCAAAAACGTCTTAGTAAACATAGGGTCGAAAATGCCTACCTTAGGAGTCACGAGCAATTTTTCGTCTTCTATATTACGAAACAAATCTCTTCTACTGCAAGTTCTTTGCTTTCCATATTTTTTGAACTGGTAGTATGGACCAAAACAAGAAAAAAATCCCAGTAAAGATGTGCTCTAAAATGTATTCCTTAAGAGCTATGAGCACTTCTTCATCTTTGCTACTTTGAAATACAACTCTAGTAATGATCAAGTGCTCGTAACTTTTAAGGTATGCGTTCTAGAGCACATGTTTGCTGGACACTTTTTTTTCTTATTTTGGTCCATACTACCACTTCCGAAAACATGGAAAGCAAAGAACCTGCAGTAGAAGAGATTTGTTTCACAATATCGAAGATGAAAAATGGCTCGTAGCTCATGAGGTATGCATTTTCGACCCTATGTTTACTGAGATTTTTTTTGCTTCTGGTATCGTGTACTTTCAACTGTATTCGTTTACGCCATTAATTATAATACACACTGTATATTACTTTGTTTTGAGGAAAGTATACAACAATGATGAAAGTGGCGAATACCTTTTATTTAGTTCTTTCTTTCTTTCTTTTGCTTTAGACATGAAGAAAACTTTATGTTAATTGTTAGTCAAATCAAGCAACAGAGGCCTACGTTACTTTGTTACCTTTCTGAAGAAGAAAATTTTACATATAAGCAATAATGAGTTTGCTTCTTTCCTTTTTTACACACACTGAGAAAGAAATTAATAGATGCTGTTACGTTTCCATAATAATTATGTAAATGCCTTCTCAATGGAATTTATATTTATTTTATTCAAACAAAACGCAACAAAAGGGGCATACTTACTTTACCGTTCAGAGGAAGCGCGTTTCTACATTATTAAGTTAAAGTCTCTCTTTAAAGGCGTAGAACCTGGGCCGAGAAGGCAAAAGTTGGCTAGTGTAAAGGACAGGTTGAAGGGGAGCAATGAGACAAAAAAAAAATTTAAAAAGTGGTAATCGCCGCGCATTCTAACCTTATAGTCGCGTGTTCGCGTCCGACCGTAACTCTCTTTTTTTTAACCATATTTCGGCCCTCGTCTAAAGTTATGAGTCTGATTGAACATCGAAGATAATTCGCTTTACATTTTACCCACCAATAATAACAAATACTTCCAGAAACAATTCCGCAGGACAGCTCGTGGCTGCGCCGCGATCGTAACAGCTTACGCTCGAGCGTTTCCTCGCGCTGCAGCGGCTACCGGCCACCGGCCAGACGCCACCCGCCGCCTGAAATCTGGCGCCGCCCAGGTGAACGCGGCGCGACGCTGTCAGTGTATGTATCAGCTGTCACTTTCGAATTTGAAGTTCTAGTTATCATCTTGCAGTTAATCATTGGATTTTGCATACTTGAAAATCATGAACTACGGTTAAGCGTTATAAAATTGGGTTGCAAGTGGGAACAGGCGTAACATCTGCAACACAGTATTTACTTTTGGTATAATAGACGGGTGAATGCCAAGGAGGCAGCTCGAAAGATTTAAACTGTGTGTGGAGCGAGTGCTTTTAGGGAAAAAAAAGGCACAAAAAGATAGTCTTGTTTCAACAAAGACCGTTCTGGCGTGAATGATTTTCCACATTAAGGAAGTTTCAACTACTGATATAAGTGATTGATTACCATTTAACCATCACTGCGACATTTGCTTTCAACAGGCAAGGCTCAGAAGTCTAATTCAAAACAACAAAAATCAACCGAGTGACTGTTATTGCAGTTTTGCTTTAACGTCATCAGGTCGCTCATTGAGCGTTCCTATGCAATATCTTGGTGTTATCTAATAATTCTTTGAGGGCAGAGAACAGGGTTCCATTGCAGAGAGCTGTGTATTCAACTGTTCCACTGTCCGCCATCTTGTTTCTACAAGTGGTAAACAGTGAAGCACTAGCAGTGGCAGCTCAATAGACAGAACTTCACAGTGAAGAAGATGAGGAAAAAAGAAAACGTAAGTGAAACATAATGTGAATACACACAGACACACACACACACACACACACACACACACACACACAAAACGTTCCACATAAAATTAATTACTTTCAGGCGTAGCCATAACAGTTTCCAAATCGTAATTTTTGCTTAAATATTTTGTCTACATTAAGTTGTATATGGTTGCAGATGACAAACTGTGAAAGAAAACAGACACTTAAAAAATATAATACAGCAGGAAAACCACACTATGTGGTAAAAAGGTATGAATACATAATTTTAAGTGTTATTCAAACATCTGTATTTACAATTCAAAAACCAATATTTAAAGTATGCAATCAGTAAAGAGCATTCTTTATGTTTAACAGCCATAACATAAAAGCTCAGTGATGATGCTGCAACCGCAGTTAAACTGTTCTGGATAAAAAACAAAACTGTGATTTGCTAAAGGCGGACACCACCCAAAAACATATGTATTGTTAAAGCAAACACGGACAAAAGGGCTTCAAACTCAAGATGATTATAAAGTACAGATTAATATGGAATGCTCCTTTTATATAAATCAGCAGTTATCAACAGTAAACAACTGTTTGCGGATGACTCTAGACTGCACGGGGAAAATGTCGTCGTTGAGTGTGTGGAGTAGGGTGTAGGATGCCTTAGACAAAATTACTAATTGGTGCAATGTATGGCAGATCTGTAAATGTACGAGGGGCGTTTTTCATGAAATCAGGGTGGTTTTATGTACGATTGCAATACACCATATTATTTTCCACTCTTTTGGCTACGAAAGCCTATTTCTCAACATAAAACCCGTTCAATGGGACGGACTTACTGCGCGGCCCGTCCCGCTAGAGATTCAAGTCCTCCCTCGGGCATGGGCGTGTGTTTTGTTCTTAGTAAAGGTTAGTTTAAGTTAGTTTAAGTAGTGTGTAAATCTAGGGACCGATGACCTAAGCAGTTTGGTCCCTCAGGAATTCACACACATTTGAACATTTCTTCGGGCTTACGTCACATTAACGGCAGGGCCTGTTTGTCTGCGTGGTACCAATCTACAGGTCGAGGTCTCTCTGTATCAGTAACGTCTCCATCAACCACATACAGCCCCCCATAGGGTGCATCCTTCACTGGGCCAAATAGATGGGAGTTAGAAGGCAGGAGAACCCCGCAGTCTCTCACCTTTTGTAGCACAACTGGTGGACGAGTGTGTCAACACTACTAACAGAGACTTTCGGTTGGGCAGTGAGGTGTTTGATTGTGGTCCGTCCATCACCTGGAATGAGAGTGTCCGCACGTTCCAACACCGCAGGAGTCACAGGTGTGTGCGGCCAACCGGCGAACGGGAGATCCGACAGGTTTGCGCAACCTTGTTGCGATGATGACAGACATTACCCAACGATTCACTGTGCTTTCACAACCAGGTCACTATAGACATTCAGTAAGTGCCTAAGAGTATCTGCGATGCTCTAATTTTCTGCCAAAAGAAAGTTGTGCCTGGAATGCACTTTGTTACAGATGACACTGTGAAGGCTGCATCTCAACTTCACAAAACTAAAGGGGCTGAAGTGGGAATATTCCACGATGTCCACAAGAAATTCTGCATTGTTTTTTTTTTCGCATTCGGGAGGACGACGGTTCAATCCCGCGTCCGGCCATCCTGATTTAGGTTTTCCGTGATTTTCCTAAATCGCTCCAGGCAAATGCCGGGATGGTACTTTGAAAGGGCACGGCCGACTTCCTTCTCCGTCCTTCCCTAATCCGATGAGACTGATGACCTCGCTGTCTGGTCTCCTCCCCCAAAAAACCCAATCTGTGTTTTTTCAACCGAAACTGACAGAGAAATAAATGTATTGTACTACTTATTGAATGTCCCTTTTAGAAAAATGTAAGTTAGTGTAAATAAGTGGGAAAATCAATCCGTGATGTTCCAATATAGTATTTGTGGAGAGCCGCATGACCCAGCCACATCGACTAAATATCTAGGCATAACGTTGCCAAGCTCTATGAAATGGAGCGAGGACCTAAGATTGATATTAAGGGACGCAGATTGTCGCCTTCGGTTTATTGGGAGAATTCTGGCGTAGCACATCTATAAAAGAGCGAGCTTATAGGACACTTGTGTTATATGAGGTTACCTTGTGTTGTTGGGATTTATGCAATACTGTTGTGACGTGGCCTGGTTAGTTGTGTAAAACTTTTCTTAGTGAAGTATAGTACTTCTTACGGAGGAACCTCGTAAAGAAAGAAGACCGCCTGCGTCTGCACTTACATCTACGCAGAGCGTACGGTGGGTAGCGGAGAGTACATTGTACCACCATTTGTCACTTCCTAACTTGTTTCGCTCGCAAACAGAGCGACGGAAAAACAACTGTCCGTATGCCTCCGTATCTACATCTACATCGATACTCTGCAAATCACAATTAAGCGCCTGGCAGAGGGTTCATCGAACTACCTTCACAATTCTCTATTATTCCAATCTCATATAGCGCAGGGAAAGAATGAACACCTATATCTTTCCGTACGAGCTCTGATTTCCTTTATTTTATCTTGGTGATCGTTTCTCCCTATGTAGGTCGGTGTCAACAAAATATTTTCGTATTCAGAGGAGAAAGTTGGTGAGTGGAATTTCGTGAGAAGATTCCGTCGCAACGAAAAACGCCTTTCTTTTAATGATTTCCAGCCCAAATCTTCTATCATTTCTGTGACACTCTCTCCCATATTTAGCGATAATACAAAACGTGGTGCCTTTCTTTGAACTTTTTCGATGTACTCCGTCAGTCCTATCTGGTAAGGATCCCACGCCGCTCAGCAGTATTCTAAAAGAGGCCGAACAAGCGTAGTGTAGGCAGTCTCCTTAGTAGGTCTGTTACATTTTCTAAGTGTCCTGCCAGTAAAACGCAGCCTTTGGTTAGCCTTCCTTCCAATTTAAGTTGTTCGTTATTGTAATACCTAAACATTTCGTTGAATTTACGGCTTTTAGATTAGACTGATTTATCGTGAAACCGAAGTTTAACGAGTTCCTTTTAGCACTCATGTCGATGACCGCACTTTTCGTTATTTGGGGTCAACTGCCACTTTTCGCACCATGCAGATAATTTTTCTGAATCGTTTTGCAGTTTGTTTTGATCTTCTGATAACTTTATTAGTCGATAAACGACACCGTCATCTACAGACAACCGAAGACGGCTGCTCAGATTGTCTCCCAAATCTTTTATATAGATAAGGAACAGCAAAGGGCCTATAACACTACCTTGGGGAACGCCAGAAATCACTTCTGTTTTACTCGATGACTTTCTGTCAAATATTACCAACTGAGACCTCTCTGACAGGAAATCGCAAACCCAGTCACATAACCGAGACGAGATTCCATAAGCACGCAATTCCACAACGAGCCGCTTGTGTGGTACAGTGTCAAAAGCCTTCCGGAAATCCAGAAATACGGAATCGATCTGAAATCCCTTGTCAGTACCACTCAACACTTTATGTGATTAAAGAGCTAGTTGTGTTTCACAGGAACGATATTTTCTAAACCCATATTGACTGTCTGTCAATAGACCGATTTCTTCGAGATAATTCATAATGTTCGAACACAATATATGTTCTAAAATCCTGCTGCATATCGACATTAACGATATGGCCTGTAATCTAGTGGATTACTCCTACTACCTTTCTTGAACATTGGTATGACTTGTGCAACTTTCCAGTCTTTGGGTACGGATCTTTCGTCGAGCGAACGGTTGTATATGATGGTTAAGTATGGAGCTAATCCATCAGCATACTCGGAAAGGAACCTAACTGGTATACAGTCTGGACCAGAAGACTAGCTTTTAATAAGTGATTTGAGTTGCTTCTCTACTTCGAGGATATTTACTTCTACGTTACTTATATTGGCAGGTGTTTTCGATTCGAATTCTGGAATATTTACTTCGTCTTCTTTTGTGAGCCCTAATTTCTCGTATCTTACCTTTGTGGTCCGTACGCGCAATGTATGTCGCGGCAGTAAAATCGTCCGGAAATCAGCTCCATAAGGCGATTCTCAGAATTTTCTCAATAGTGTTGCTGTAGAAGAACATCGCCTTCCCTCCAGGTGTTCCCATCTGAATGCACGAAACAGCTCGGTAACACTTGCTCGAGCCTAACAGTAACAAATCTAGCAGCCCGCCTCTGAATTGCTTCGATATCGTCCTTCAATCCGACCAGGTACGGATCCCACACACTCGAGCAGTACTCAAAAACAAATCGCACCAGCGTCCTATATGCGGTCTCCTTTAGAGATGGACCACATTTTTCTAAACTTTTCCCACTTATACCGCTTTGCAACGTCACGCCCAGATATTTTATCGACTTAACAGTGTCAAGAAGGACACTAGTAATATCGTAACGGAACGTAACACGTTTCATCTTCCTGCTCATCCACATTGACTTACGTGTTCCACATTTAGGGCTAGCTGCTTTCATCACACCAACTGAAAATTTTGTGTAAGTCGTCTTGTATCTTCCTATAGTCACTCAAATTCGACACTCACCGTGCACTACGGCATTATCAACAAACAACCGCAGATTGCTGCCCACCGTGTCCGCCAAATGATTATGTATATAGTGGACAACATTGGTCCTATCACACTTCACTGGGTCACTCCTGACGATACCCATGTCTCTGATGAACACTCGCCGACGAGTACTACATACTGGGTTCTATTACGTAAGAAGCCTTCGAGACATTCAAATAACAACGAAATTATACCATATGCTCGTACCTTTGTTAACAGCCTGCAATGGGCACCGTGTCAAATGCTTTCCGGAAATTTAAAAATATTGAATCTGCCTGTTGCCTTTCATCCATATTTCTCAGTATATCAAGTGAGAAAAGGGTAAGCAGAATTACGCACGAGCGATGCTTTGTAAAATCATGCTAATTCGTGCACATAAGATCCTCAGTCTCAAGAAAGTTAATTATGAACTGATAATATGTTGAAGCATTCTGCAGCAAACAGAGGTTAGGGATATTGATCTGTAATTTTGCGGTTCTGTTCTTTTACCTTTCGTATATACTGGCGTCACCACTGCTTTTCTTTAGTCGCTTGGCACTTTGCGCAGGGCGAGAGATTCACGATAAATGCAAGTTAGGCATTCGAATTCTTCAGTTGTTTCTCTACGCCAGCTACGTCGTCCGTATGGGAGTCTGTCCGGTGGTGAAATGACGTTATGTTTTTACGATTCTCCTGTATGAATGTTTTCTTGAAGGTGAAATTTAAAACTTCAGTTTTCGTTTTGCTGCCTTCAACTGCCACACCAGACTCGTTAACAAGGGATTGAATGGAAGTCGCAGACCCGCTTAGCGATTTAAAGTACGACGAGAATTTTCTTTGGTTCTCTGATAGATCTTTTGCTAAGGTGTGACAATGATAGTTGTTTGTATGTCTCGTGCATAGGTCTTTTCACAGATGCACAAATCTCTTAACCTTCGCTTGTCGTCATTTGTACGTTCCCTTTTGAACCGAGTAATTAAACAATGGTGGGTCTTTTCCATCCTTTATCCACTTACTAGGTGCGTAATTCCTCAGACTACGAATTACGATCTCCTTAAACTTTGCCCATAATTCCTCTACATCCATATTACTGGAGCAATGGATGCCATTTCACTATCTACACTATGTGATCAAAAATATACGGACACGTGGCTGAAAATGACTTAAAAGTTCGTGGCGTGCTCCATCAGTAATGCTGGAATTCAATATGGTGTTGGCCTACCCTTAGACTTGTGACAGCTTCCACTGTCGCAGCCATACGTTCAGTCAGGTGCTGGAAAATTTTTTGGGGAATGGCAGCCCATTCTCCACGGAGTGCTGCACTGAGGAGAGGTATCGATGTCGGTCGGTGAGGCCTGGCACGAAGTCGGCATTCCAAAACATCCGAGAGGTGTTCTGTAGGATTGAGGTCAAGACTCTGTGCAGGCCAGTCCATTACAGGGATGTTATTGTAGTGTAACCACTCCGCCACAGACAGTGCATTATGAACAGGAGCTCGATCGTGTTGCAAGATGCAACCGCCATCCCGGAATTGCTCTTCAACAGTGAGAGGCAAGAAGGTGCTTAAAAGATCAATGTAGGCCTGTGCTGTGATAGTTCCACGCAAAACAACAAGGAGGGCCAGCCCCCTCCATGAAAAACACGACCACACCATAACACCACAACCTCCGAATTTTACTGTTGGCACTATACACGCTGGCAGATGACGGTCACCGGGTATTCGCCGTAACCACACCCTGCCATCGGATCTCCACATCGTGTACCGTGATTCGTCACTCCACACAACGTTTTTTCACTGTTCAGTCGTCCAATGTTTACGCTCCTTATACCAAGCGAGGCGTCGTTTGGCATTTACCGGCGTGATGTTTGGCTTACGAGCAGCCACTCGATCATGAAATCCAAGTTTCCTCGTCTCCTGCCTAACTGTCATAGTACTTGCAGTGGATCCTGATGCAGTTTGGAATTCCTGTGAGATGAGCTGGATAGATGTCTGCCTATTACACATTATGAGCCTCCTCATCTGTACGAGGTATCTGTCAGTCAACAGACGAAGTCGGCTTGTACGCTTTTGTGCTGTACGTGTCCCTTCATGTTTCCACTTTACTATTACATCGGAAACAGTGGACGTAAAGATGTTTAGGAGTGTGGAAATCTCGCGTACAGATGTATGACCAAAGTGACCACGTTCAAAGTCTGTGAGTTTTGCGGTGCGCCCCATTCTGCTCTCTCACGATGTTTAATGACTACTGTTGCTATGGAGTACCTGGCAGTAGTTGGCAGCACAATGCACCTAATATGAAAAACGCATGTTTTTGGGGGTGTCCGGATACTTTTGATCACATAGTGTATGTGAGATGTTAATAACTGCTTGTCTGCTCCAGCTAGCAGAAGCGCTCTCCTAGCCTTCTTCACTGATTTATAAAATTGCGTCATCGTAGTTACAATAATGACATCATGATCGAAAATCCCCGTTCCTAAACTGTAACTGTCGATAAGGTCCGGCCTGTTTGTTGCTACAACGTCTAAGATACTTCCACTGGATGTGGGCTGCCAAGCTAGCTGCTCAAGACAATTTCCAGAAAACGTGTTGGAAAGTACATCACATGACTATCTTTCTGTACCTCCGCAATGAATCCATAGACATCCCATTCTATACTCGGCACGTTAAAGTCGCGTCCACCTACTATTACATGATCTGGGTATTTACGCGCTATTGACCGTAGACTTTCTTTGAATGACTCTAGAACTGTCACAGCAGAATCGAGTGGCCTGTAAAAAGATCCAACAATTTACTTGGTTTCACCGGCACGTTTTATTCGCAGCCAGAGGACTTCACTGTCACACTCAACTTCCACCTCAATAGATGCAATATTTTTCCCAATGGCAAAGAACGCTCCCCCTCTATTGTCTCTAATCTAACTTTCCGATATACGTTCTACGACTCACTAAATAAATCGGAGCTTTCCACTTGGGGTTTCCCAAGAATAGTTTGGGAGCGAGAGCTTTCCTGGAGGTCAGTAAATTCGGGAACTTTATTACGAATACTTCGAAAGTTTACGGATAAAATTGTGACAGTCGAAGTGTCTTTATTCCGAACGCCATTTGACTTGTCTCGCTACATATCGACTGACGAGTGTTCATCAGGGCATGACAAAGTACTGCCTAGCCTAAAAACCCTTATGTGCACTCCACAAGTACTCTGCTACTCGAGTAGCTGCTTCCTTTGTGTAGTGCACCCCTGACCTATCAAGGGGAATCATACAAATCCATACAGGCTAACGCTGGTCTAGAAACATGCAGTCAAGACTGTCACAGAGTCAACAAAGCCTTTGGTTGAGACCCTTCCCTCGGCTCCAAACAAAAGGACCCCGATCAACTCTGTGAACCATGCTGCACATTGCGAACTCCGCTCGCACCCCGCGCGCGAGGCCAGCATTCTTCACCACCACCGCCGCCGCCGCCGTCGCCTATGCCAACTACTTGTACGAAGACAGGATCGCCTCAGAGCCCATGTGACCGGTGTCGTTCGTACCGACGTGAGCCACTACATGCAGACGACTGCACCCCGCACGCTCGATAGCCACAGGCAAGGCCGCCTCCACATCTCGGATGAGGTCACCCGGCAGACATACGAAGTGCACATTGGCTTTCCTTCCAGCCCTGAACGCTATATGCCTAACACTGGAGCTCCCAATAACTAGCAAACACCTCCCTCGTGTGCCTGCTAGGACCCTGCTGAAGGAGAGCTGTCCAAACACATGGTGAGCGGGAGAGGCCAGACGACTGGTCTCCACGTTGTCCCTCCACCTGAGCGACGCGAACGCCTTACCATCCGCCACTCACCCTACTGTGAGGGCGGATTCACCGCGTCCGGTGCACTAGGAGGCAGAGCCCTTAGGCAAACAAGTGACGACCGAGGTGTCCTGTGCGACACTCCAGATTCTCCACCACCGCTATACCCCGAGGTAGAGCCTGAAGGTGACTGACGGTAGCCAAAAGCTGCGTCTGCACACAGCATGCACCACAGCATGCACACATCCTAGGCATCCTAGCAAGACTAAATGAAGAAGTAAGCTATAAAAGCATGCAGAATCCAAGATATTCAACTTGCTGCCCACCTGATGTGTCACCAATGGACGCTGATGTGCTAATGAGCAACTATTGCACTATGCACTACACACTATGGAAAGAATGAATTTACTCTTAAACAAACGCGAGAAACACACACGAAATTTAATAAATACACTAAGTGGTAGACACAAAGAAAGATAAATATTTAACTAGCCGCTCTATAGATGTGTATCCGCTGATAGCTGAAGTCTATGTTTAATTGTCCTTTTTGTTAAGTTACTACACGCCGCATATGGAATATCACCAGTATGTAGTTATCACAGACCCACAGGTAAGCAAATTATAGTTCGACAGTAACATTAAACGCGCAGTGTGTTAATTCTCGTTGTCTTGGTTGCAAGAATAGAAGTCTCTGATCGAATAATGTTACGTGACCGCTTTCCGCATTTTACTTAAAGGGTTCCCGCACTGTCACTGATATTTAGAGTTTAAAATTCTACTACGTTTTACTGCATGAAAAAATACATTAAGTTTCCCAGTTAAAAATATCCTAATACTTCCAGTCTTCTGTTTCATATGCCACCCTAAAGCCAGAGCAGTGTTAAGCCAGCAAAAAATGAATATTGCAGAGTCATCTGCAGGTGACTGCTTGTTATGAGAGAATAGTACGAAGTCCCTTTTCACACATAAACTTTTCACTTTAAAAGGATCCACACTAAAAGACAAGTCGTCTAGAGAAGACGAACGGTAATGAATAAGAACAAGACTGCTCTAAGTTATGGCTTATATGTTTCAGTAATAGTACAGAGCTTACACAAAATCACACAACATTCTTTGTGCTTTAAATAACATTATTCTTGTTGCTATTAATATCATTTTTGTACCTCCTATCATGCCAACTCATCAAATATTTATGTTTTTTGGTTGGAATAACATGTAAAAGATTTCTGTGATGCGTATATTTACTTGTTCCGTTAGGGAGGTTTATAAGTTTGGTTACCGTGACCCATTTTGAGTACTGCCTTAGTAGCGAGATTGAATATTGTAATCCCCAAATCCTCGAAAAAATATACCTATTCAAAAAAGCGGATAAAAATTCACTCGACGCCTTCCTGAGAGACAATCTCCACTCATACCAAATTAATAATATAAGTGTAGACTATATGTGGCTTAAATTCAAAGAAATAGTATCGGCAGCAATTGAGATATTTATAGCAAATAAATGAACAAACGACGGAGCTGATCCTCTTTGGTACACAAACGGTTTAGAACACTGTTGCAGGAACAACGAAACAAACATGCCAAATTTAACAGACGCAAAATCCCTAGGATTGTCGATCTTTTACAGAAGCTCGCCGGCCGAAGTGGCCGTGCGGTTAAAGGCGCTGCAGTCTGGAATCGCAAGACCGCTACGGTCGCAGGTTCGAATCCTGCCTCGGGCATGGATGTTTGTGATGTCCTTAGGTTAGTTAGGTTTAACTAGTTCTAAGTTCTAGGGGACTAATGACCTCAGCAGTTGAGTCCCATAGTGCTCAGAGCCATTTGAACCATTTTGAACAGAAGCTCGAAATTTAGCACGGACTTCAATGCGAGATGTTTATAACAGTTTCCACAACGAAACTTTGTCTCGAAACCTGACAGAAAATCGAAACAGATTCTGGCCGTACGTGAAGTATGTTAGCGGCAAGAAACAATCAATGCTTTCTCTGCGCGATAGCGATGGAGGTACTATCGAAAACAGTGCTGCCAAAACAGTGTTATTAAACACAGACTTCCGAAATGCCTTCACAAAAGAAGACGAAGTAAATATTCTAGAATTCGAATCAAGAACAGCTGCCATCTTGAGTAACATAGAAGTAAATATCCTCGGAGTAGTGAAGCAACTTAAATCACTTAAAAAAAAAAGGCAGTCTTCTGGTCCAAACTGTATACCAACTAGGTTCCTGTCGGAGTATGCTGATGCATTAGCTCCATACTTAACAATCATATACAACCGTTCGCTCGACGAAAGATCCGTACCAAAAGACTGGAAAGTTGCACAAGTCATACCAATGTTCAAGAAAGGTAGTAGGAGTAATCCACTAGATTACAGGCCATATCGTTAATGTCGATATGCAGCAGGATTTTAGAACATATATTGTGTTCGAACATTATGAATTATCTCGAAGAAATCGGTCTATTGACAGACAGTCAATATGGGTTTAGACAATATCGTTCCTGTGAAACACAACTAGCTCTTTAATCACATAAAGTGTTGAGTGGTACTGACAAGGGATTTCAGATCGATTCCGTATTTCTGGATTTCCGGAAGGCTTTTGGCACTGTACCACACAAGCGGCTCGTAGTGAAATTGCGTGCTTATAGAATATCGTCTCAGTTATGTGACTGGATTTGTGATTTCCTGTCAGAGAAGTCACAGGTCGTAGTAACTGACGGAAAGTCATCGAGTAAAACAGAAGTAATTTCAGGCTTTCTCCAAGGTGGTGTTATAGGCCCTTTGCTGTTTCTTATCTATATAAAAGATTTGGGAGACAATCTGAGCAGCCGTCTTCGATTGCTTGCAGATGACGCTGTCGTTTATCGACTAACAAAGTCATTAGAAGAGCAAAACAAACTGCAAAACAATTTAGAAAAAATATCTGAATGGTGCGGAAAGAGGCAGTTGACCCTGAATAACGAAAAGTGTGAGGTATTCCACACGAGTGCTAAAAGGAACTCGTTGAACTTCCGTTACACGATAAATCGGTCTAATCTAAAAGCCGTAAATTCAACTAAATATTTAGGTATTACAATTACGAACAAGTTAAATTGGAAGGAACATATAGAAAATGTTGTGGGGATGGCTAGCAAACGTCTGCGTTTTATTGGCAGGATACTTAGAAAATGTAACAGACCTACTAAGGAGACTGCCTACACTACGCTTGTCCGTCGTATTTTAGAATACTGCTGCTCGGTGTGGGATCCTTACCATATAGAACTGACGGAGTACATCGAAAAAGTTCAAAGAAGGGCAGCACGTTTTGTATTATCGCGAAATATGGGAAGGAGTGACACAGAAATGATACAGGATTTGGGATGAACATCATTAAAAGAAAGGCGTTTTTCGTTGCGACGGAATCTTCTCACGAAATTTCAACCACGATCTTTCTCCTCTGAATGGGAAAATATTTTTTTGACACCGACCTACATAGGGAGGAACGATCACCACGATAAAATAAGGGAAATCAGAGTTCGTGCGGAAAGATATAGGTGTTCATTCTTTTCGCGTGATATACCTCTGCCAGGAACTTAAATGTGATTTGCAGAGTATCCATGTAGATATAGATGTAGATGTATTTGGTATCCCACTAGGTCGGATTAAAGAAAGACATCGAAGAAACTGAGAGGCATGCTGTTAGTTACCGATAGGTTCACTGAACACGCAACTATTAGGGAGATGCTTCGTGTATCGAAGTCGGAATACCTGGATGGGTGACGATGTTATTTTGCAAAACGCCACTCATGAAATGTAGAGAACCAGCATGTGCGGCTGAATACAGAACGATTTACTGGCAGCATCATTTATCTTGCTCGATGACCTCGGAGACAAGAAATAGAAATCACGGCTTGTATAGAAGTATATAGGCAGTCTTTCCTCTCCCTCTCCATTTTCACATTGAGCAGGAAACGGACTGACTAGCAGTGGAACAAGGCACCCCTCTACATGCATCGTATGATTGCTCGCGGGGTTTGCCTTTGATGTAGATTAGCGAAATACAGATGTAAGTGTGGAAACGGGGCCGGAAATTCTCCAGAGGGGAGACCCTGGTATAGGTGTGGAGCGGCTGGGTTTGCGGAGGCTGTGGTTTGCAACCAGACGTCCTTGAGGTATCTGTTTCGTCTCGGCGCCTGGTAAGTGGCAGGTCGAAGCCCTGCTGTGGAGTGGGGATCCACGTGACCGCTTCAAGCAGTCACACGCCACAGAGACACACCCCACCTGCTGTGGCGACGATGGCTATAGTAAAGTTCAATTCACTCCTCACTAACGATACTCATTTTGGCGCGGGTAGTAACCACCGTTGTTGTCGATGGCCTTAACGCGTCAGGTTAAAATACTGGTAGCAGAAGAGCATTTTATAATCATAACGTGGCAGGAAAGGACAGTTGGATTGAGACTGGGTATACATTGAGATCGTAGGATACCTCCTGATGTTGTTGTTATAGTCTTCAGTCCTGAGACTGGTTTGATGAAGCTCTCCATGCTGCTCTATCTTGTGCAAGCTGCTTCATCTCCTAGTACCTACTACAACCTACATGCTTCTTAATCTGCTTAGTGTATTCATCTCTTGGTCTCCCTCTACGACTGTTACCCTCCACGCTGCCCTCCAGGACTAAATTGGTGATCCATTGATGCCTCAGAACGTGCCCTACCAACCGATCCCTTCTTTTAGTCAAGTTGTGGCACAAACTCCTCTTCTCCCCAATTCTATTCAATACCTCCTCATTAGTTATGTGATCTACCCATCTAATCGTCAGCATTCTTCTGTAGCACCACATTTCGAAAGCATCTAATCTCTTCTTGTCTAAACTATTTATCGTCAATGTTTTACTTCCATACATGGCGACACTCCATACAAATACTTTCAGAAACGACTTCAAGACACTTCAATCTATACTCGATGTTAACAAATTTCTCTTCTTCAGAAACGCTTTCCTTGCCATTGCCAGTCTACATTTTATATCCTCTCTACTTCGACCATCATCAATTATTTTGTTCCCCAAGTAGCAGAACTTCTTTACTACTTTAAGTGTCTCATTTCCTAATCAAATTCCTTCAACATCACCTGACTTAATTCGACCACATTCCATATACGCAACGTTGAAGTGTTATGCAAGAACAGCGCCAGAACCACAAATGAAAAATGACCTTGATAAGTACACTTACAGCTACGTACGTACCACCACACCAGAGAAAATCGTCGCGAATGTAACCACCTACCTCCTATATCCAGGTAAAGGTTTCTCGTAAAAATATTTTACCCTTAAAACCATGCTACAATATCAAAGCACGTCATTACTGGCTATGTGAGTGCAGAAACGTTCCCTGTAGATCATAGGCTCAAGGCGCAATACGTCGCTATCACCTTCGATGACGCTGGTTAGTGTCAGGCCGTTGAGGCAGAAATTGTTCTGACCAGGACATGCAGCCACGAGCTCTTTCACAGAAATATTTCTCTAATGTGTAATTATTTACTATGAGGAGAGTTCAAAAAGAAATGATCCTGAGTCTGGAATGCACAAACCGGTGACAGGAGGGTAATATCGTGGCGTGTGTAACGAGGTGTGGTTCCGACGAGAGCGTGGAACTTCACAGCCTATCTCCAGAGGGCACAAGTGCACGTCACGTGGCTATACAGAGCTAGCAGCAGCATGCATCAATGGTCCAACGCTGCCAGTCACATTGCAAACAGTGACATGGAGGCACCAACAGAAGAGCAAAGAGGTGTTGTTCGTTTTCTGATAGCGGAAGGAGTAGAAGGAGCGGACATTCATCGACGAATGTCACACAGCAAGCGTCAAGGCGTGGCACAAGCGCTTCAGGGAAGGACGGCTGTAGTTAGCCGATGATGCACGGTCTGGAGCACCACACTGCATTACTAATGGCGTCGTCCAGCTGGTGGATGCACTCATTACTCAGGACTGTGGAGTGACATTGAAAGCCATAGCCGCCGTGGTCGGACTGAGCGTCGGAAGTGATCACACCATTTGGAAAGAACGACTGTACATGTGCAAAGTGTGTGCCCAATGGGTGCCCCACAGTCTTCAACCACACCAGGAAGCAAGTCGAACGGCCCACTGTCTTGCTCATCTCCAGCGCTATGCTCGGGAGGGGGAATGCGTTCCTGGCGCGAGAGGTGGCTGGAGATGAGTCATGGTGTCATCACTTCGAACCACAATCAAAGCGACAAAGTCACCAATGGAAGCATCCAGGGTCACCACCACCCAAAATAGGCCAAGACCATCCACACGAGTGCAGGAAAGGTTATGCTGACGCTCTTCTTTGACCAAGATGGCCCCCTTCTGATTCACTTCCTGCAGCACAGGACAACAGTGAATGCTCAGCGTTCCTCACAAACCTGACCACCCTTCGCCAAGCGATCAAATCAAAACGACCAGGCAGTCTCACCCGTGGGGTCATTCTGCTCCACAACAATGCAAAGCATCACACGGCCAACATAGTCGCGGCACTCCTGAAGAAATTCAAATGGGAGATTATCGGCCACCCTCCATACATCCCGGACCTCTCCCTGTAATTACGCCATTTTTCGTCTCCTTAAAAAGTCTCTGAGGGGCAAACGATTCACGTCAGATGACGACGTCCAGCTGTACGTGCGGAACTGGTTAACATTGCAGCCCAGGGAATTTTATGAGACAGCCATTCACCTCCTTGTGTCAGTGGGACAAGTGTCTCAACAGCCAGGGTCAATACGTCTAACATACAGGTATTGGTTTCCGTAGTTAAGCCTTTGGCTCGTTTCTTTTTAAACGCCCCTTATAGAAGTCTGAGAAACGGAACAGGAGAGGGTAGACCTTTGACAAGAGGTTTTGAATCTATGATACCGTCAGCATTTTTGCATCATGAGTGAGTATATATTGAGAATTACTTTATTTGCAAGTAGATGATTAGAAGAATCAAGGACCTTTGTGCTGAACAAGGTATAAGAACGAGATTGAATATGTTGCAGTGGGAAAAGATAGTTTTTGAGGTAATGTGTCCTCATTCTTCAGTGTTTTATGAGTACTTAGATGCTATTAAGGGATTTGCGAATCACTTCAAGGGTAAGGAACGTAAGAGATTTTTTGTCAGGCTATATGCAACACTAGAGATTTACAAAGAGAAAGCTGAAGAAGAAACTGAAATGTTGCCGAAGAGAGTGGTGTCAGTTCATATGATAATTTTTTGTTAGTAATCACATAGGCGTGAGGTCGTATTAGGTTGGTGCTGGGTTCAATGGAGACTAATATAGTTATTTTGACCGAAACTGGTAACTTTTGACATTAGATGAGTTGTTGCAAGTCTTTCAAGGTATTAAGGTTCTGTGTCCAGTTGATCTAAGAGAAAGCTACTGGCATATTGAACTGCATCCTCCAGTTAGGAATTTCATCGCACTCTTAAGTTATGGCTGTTATTATCAGTTTTGTGGGTTACTTTTGTGTTGAATGTCAGTTTACCTGCATTTATCAGAGGTCCTAATAGCATAGTTCCACTATATTTGGGAGAGATGTTGACCAAATATGCTGATGACATGTTAATTTCAGAGGAAATTTGGGAGGAAGATAATGAGATTTTGAATAGTTTTAATTATTTTCAATGAGTTTAGTGTATAGTCCAAGTAGAATGCCATGGGCATTAGATGTGAGAACGGCAGGGCAAGCGTGGGGAGAGTGGTAGTGGTGGGGGTTATGGGCAGGTGTTGTAGAGGAAATGTCGAGACCTAGAGGGGAAGTGCCATTCTAGACTAAAGCATAATCTCACGTTTTTTGTAAATATTAGGTGGGACCCCTCCACCCCTACACTTGCATGGTGGCCATTCAAAAAGATCTATTGTCACCTCAGTTCCGTTCGTATCTAAAAAGAATTCGGCCGAAAATGCAGCGATTTACTTTCGCCTGGCTTGTTAACCATTTCAAGGTTACAGAGAAGCGTCATGAGTGCCGAATTTTGAATAAAACGTACGCATTTCTCTGGCTGACATTCTAAAATTTTCTTCTTCTGCCAAAACACAGTGAAGTTTATGCTGTTTAACCTCATTATCATGCTGTGCAGACACAATTGTGATTTATTACTTTTATTGAGTGAGGAACTGAAGAAAATTAAGGTCAACAGCATAAGAAAAAGCATATCTTCAGTACAAAGAAACGAAACCCATAGCACTTCTCGTTTCACCAGCTATTGATGGGCCTTAAAAACCACCTTCTTCCATCGACAAAGTCTGTATTTAGTAGAATGACACGCTAGATAATGAAGTTTTACATAATAATGATATGATAAAATACTCTACTCCTTGTGTGCCATCACTTGCCAAAATATCATTTAGATGTGTGAAACTGTCAATGAAATATGAGGAATGTGGTCGATATTTCACTCTGTGTTTATTGTTGGCGCTGTACGGACGCAAATGAGTGTTCTATGTCAGATCAATTTTCTCAAGATTGGTGATGGATAGATACCTCTACCAAAGTCTAAAAAAATCAAATGGCTCTGACCACTATGGGACTTAACGTCTGAGGTCAGCAGTCCCCTAGAACTTAGAACTACTTAAACCTAACTAAGCTAAGGACATCACACACATCCATGCCCGAGGCAGGATTCGAACTTACCACCGTAGCGGTCGCGCGGTTCCAGACTGTAGCATCTAGAACCGCCGGCCACCCCGGCCGGCCCGAATTCTAAAGATAAATTCAATATGTTAGCTATATTTCACATGCGACAGCATAAAATGCAATATGCACCAAAAGCAAAATCATAGCGACCTCTATTTTTCATTGTAAATTTTTCAGAATTTTGCAGTGTCTTACTTCCGCATAAATATCACAATAACTATAACCATTAACGGATGATGGGCGTAATTAACCTGACATATAAGGCTATAAGTAAATCACAACTGAAATATTTTTACCGAGTACTTTCTGTAAAATCGTTTGAGAAAGATTGCAGGCTGTGTGCCTCGATTCTCTCATCGTCGACTGGCCAAAACGTGGAAAACACTTGTTGGCCTCCCCTACCGAACAAACGAATGAACTCACCCAGGGCTTTGGACGGAAACTGGTCAGTGCACATCAGCCACGCGTGTCCCGTGTGGACTGTAACTGTTAATTTGGAAAAATCAGAATTTGGATACATTCTGAATGTGTCATGGATTTCACCTGATCCAGATAAAATAATGCAATTTCTTGGACACATTGTGACTGTGTTAGGCAGTTTACCTCGTTCAGATGAAACAGATTAAATCAGAGACGTTTCTCGTCCTAAGGTGAGCATATGTGTTCATTTTTGGTGTTGATCTGTTTTTACGAAACATTATTTAATTTGACAATTCTGGCTACGCCATACTTCGGTTCATTGACTCCTTGGAATGGGATGCCCAGTCGCAGACAGAATTTGAGAGTATAGAACACTTCCCTTTATAGGCTCCAATTCCTTCTCATCCTTACTTACGTGAGGTTTTGTAACTAAGCTCAGACACCTGCAAGATGGGTTTCCATGCTGAGTTATTCCAGAAATTTGAAGTAGATGGAGTGGTGAAGCACCATGCTGTTGCTTTTGCAAGCTGCGTGATCACAAAGTGCAAACCCAACTATTCTATGACTGACCTTAAGGCTCTTGACATTGTATGGGTCTTTCAGAAATTTAGGTGTTCCTTATTTGGCCATATGGCCAAGGTTCATACTGACCAAAGATCACTGTACTTTGAATGAGCGCAAAACTGAGTGGTCACTTAGCTAGGCAGGCGCTGTATCTTACAGAGATCGGTTTCACTATCGTACACATTTGTTGTCAGGAAAACAATGATGTCAACGAAAAATATTTCAACAGCGTATAATTACAGAATGTTGCATTTTTGGAAAAGATTGTTTAGGGACAAGACAAGGAACCGTCATGGAAGGAAGTAAGGTGAGGTGAAGTGATCACAATAACCGTTGTCGACTGACAACTTTACTTGATTAGAAATAATATCCTGTTCAAGAAGAGAGATGCAGACGATTCACAGTGTGCTGTTTGTATTCCTGGTGAGCTATTCAATAAGTTAATTTGGCAAACTGATTGATTGATACACATTTCGGGATGGAAGTGATTTCAAAAGCTTCATGAAATGTGTTATTTTTTAATATTCGGGAAAGCATTTGCGATTAGCTTCCTGCAAGCATTGTCGCAAAGTAAAGCTGCCAAAGGTGTCTCATCATGCAACTTTATTTCCCATTATTCCGTCAAGAATAAAAGAGCTTGTCTTTCCTAAGAACCAATCAGTGATATGCGCATGTTTTTGTTTTAGTTGTGAAGTTCCAAATTTGTGTTACCCACAGTACTGAAGACAGCTGCTAGTCAGTGTGTCATACACACAATCTTTATCCATTTCCAGTATAGAGTCAGACATGTGAAGAAGGTGCTATCGGGAAAAGGCCCACAATTTAGATCGAAACTTTGGAAATGTGCTTCAAATTGTCCAAAGATTAAAAACATTTCTATCTCGCTATTTCATACATTGTCCAGTCCTTCTGAATGTGTAATGAAAGAACTAGGGCAACTATATAGATTTTACTGTGAAAGATGTCACATGCTTGTGGGACTCTTACATTCAGCAATTTAAGAAAATCATCCGTGAGATGACAAATGATTCAACATTTCCACCACTAATTCAGGTAGTGTCGAATTGGCTTGCACAGGGAAAAATTCCAGAGATAGTGCCATTTCCAATAAGTACCAAGTTGTGACATAATGTTGTACTGAGACTAGCTTTAACGAATATCAGGTAGGCTGCTGACTGATGACAGAGAATTGATAATCGCTGAAGGTTATCAAAGTCAATTGTTGTCGAACAACAGATGTAAATAATATCATGTAAATTGCCCACCAAGTGTCATCCATTAATATATGAGTTTATCACTGTATATCGAGGACCCTAGAGAGAGAGAGAGAGAGAGAGAGAGAGAGAGAGAGAGAGATGTTTTGCATTCAAACACCGTAGAGGTGGAGATCCTCAGGAACAGAAAATGCTAAGTGGTCCATCGCATTTCCACTGTAAAAGTTGTTAAATGGTAAAATGTGTAGAGCAATATTTCAACTCGAGTAGAGTGTATCTGAACCGTGATAACGTGTTTATGGTAATGCAATGTTGTTTATTTTTTATGTGCTTGATATTTTATAGGTACTTCGCGAATGGCAGTTACGCTCTGTGTCGTCCAGTTGGGAGTGATGATGCAGATGAAAACGAAAGGAAAGATATGCTAGAGAAGAGTGGGCAACAAGACAATTTAATAGATATATCTGAGAAAAATATGACGTAGGCAGTGGAGAATAGGACCAGGCCAATGAGTGCAAAATTGAATGCAGCATAGGTATTTGTAAATAGGTGATAATGAAACGAAGAGAAATTGGTTATGTTTGAGAGGTACTTTGACATGATTATTGAATCCTGCCCAGTGCATCTTTCTATCTGTTTGTTATTAATGTCTCTGCACAGGAAGTGTCATCTGGTAATTTCACATTGACTTGCATGCTTATTGATCTAGTATTTATCTGTAAGTGTTGACATTTCTTGAAAATGTAACAGAGTTTTCTATATGAATGATAGCAGTGATGCATAACTGTCATGTATTTTCTGTAGTATAGAACTTGCAGTTTGTTGTCATTAGTTGTAGAAAATGTACTGGGGTGTAGAGTCAGTGATTAGCAATAGATACGGCAAGATATACAATGAGGGAATTGCAGCACTACTGAGCTCTGCAGAAGGAGTGCACTTAGTAAGTACACAGTAATGTATGCACGTAATCATTTTAAAAGAAAGCATAACAAAATTTATTGAGAGATGTGAATAATGATGAAGCAACTAGGATTTAAGCAAGATTCTATGCATAGTTGTGTTGCAACATTATTCTACTAGAGCACTCTAGAAATGGTAGTACCAATATGATTATACGTTGACCTGCAGAACTTGAGAGAAGCAAGAGAAATAATTCTGGTACTAGACCCAAGCCAAATGCTAGACCATTAATGCTAGGCTCATTAATGTATTGAGAACAAATGGGCTCCATGTGAGTACCATACCAAAACATATGGTCGTCAGTAGCCAGCTCTACCAAGATGAGTCGCCCTATACTGAGTGATACCATTCCATCCTCCATTCTATTGCCGTGAAAAGCTATTTCCTTACAATCAGAAACAATGTGTACTTTGCAGCTCACCCTCTGGCCCTCCATGTGTTGAAAAACTATGATGAATTATTGCAGAAAGTATGACACTCCCCTCAATACCTAATGCATTGAATGAACTGTTACCATTATGAATAGTCACAATCGATTAATATTCTGTGATGCAAACCTTCTCATTTTTCATGAATATTTTTGTACATACGAATATCATTCATTGCTTAATCTAAATCTGTGGTCTTGTTGAACTTACTAAACTGCGTCATACTCTATTAAAACTGCTGACTGTCCACCAGTGTCTCATACCTCATTGAAGGTATTTCTTTAATTGACTATAATTTCGAAAACCTTTCTCTACACACGTGTAACTGGTAGTGGGATCATTAAGAATGTAGGGAACAAAAAATAATTAGGAAACCCCTTTCCCGATTTGTTCTGCCACAAACCACATGTGTCACCACACATTGAGCAGCCACGATTTTTACAATGAGGTTACCTACACCTAACAACTCCGAGCAAAGTCTGGCAAGAACAATCAGCTTGAAAGACAGAGAACGAATGTTCCTTCCACGATAGGCTGTTTTAAATCTTTTCCTAGTAGCATACAAGAGTCCGTAATTTTTTTGTCTTTCGTTTTTTGGATTTTAATTTAATGCAAGAAACATGTCACTCTTACCATTTCGTGAAAGTACTTAAAACTTCCCCCAGCGAGAGTGTACATGATGTCCAACACAAAGTATTAGAAATTCGCTGTGAATTTTGGTTTGGTGTCACCAATAGGTAGTTATGTTGATTCCTAATAGACGAATTCCTTTACCGACCTCTAAGTTCTGGGTGAAATATCAATTTCTTTTATCAGTTATCCAGCATCTCCAAAACATTTCCGTAATTGCTAATCACTCCGCCGATTTCTTAAAATGTTTTCCAGTCTTTTTCATCTTATTTATTACTTTCTGAATGGAGACTTTGATCCCTTATACAACGTGCTAGATGACCCATTGCTAACCAGTCTTCTTTTTTATGGTAATCTGAGATTACCTTAATTCGTTGAAGTCGAATGCCACGATGGATGCTTTGCAAGGCATCATCGACGCATGTATTTCCCCTCCCTTTCCTAGTGCGAGTTTGTTCTCCATCTGTAATGATATCGTTGCCGCTTTTCCTTCTTTTCTCCTCCTACACAACTGGTTAGTCAAAATGGTTCAAATGGCTCTGAGCACTATGGGACTCAACATCTGTGGTCATAAGTCCCCTAGAACTTAGAACTACTTAAACCTAACTAACCTAAGGACATCACACACATCCATGCCCGAGGCAGGATTCGAACCTGCGACCGTAGCAGTCGCGCGGTTCCTGACTGAGCGCCTAGAACCGCTAGACCACCGCGGCCGGCACAACTGGTTAGTCACGTTGGTTTTAACTGGGTGTAAACGATAACTGTTTATAATGTACCACAGTGGTGTAGGTGAACTCGAGAAGAACAAACTAACGAAAGACACTTGCTACCTTTAAACCTGGAAACAGTCTCAAACTGGCCTATAGAAGCCGCATAAGCTACAGTGCAAGCGTGTCGCGTGAGTGCATTTCTTTTCCTCGCAAAAATCGTGCGTGAATGTTTAAAACCTCTTATCCTTTCATACGTACCAGCTGTCAAAGAATAGGGATAGATTTTATAATTAGAGTCCCACACGGAAAACCTTAATTGTGACATACCAGATTAAGGTACTGGCGGTCGAATAGTATTTAGGCTATGCATGGCTCTGTTCACAAAATATGGCTCCACGTTGTCATCGGCTCTAGCCTTGTAAGACTGCTTGAATGCAAATTAGCGAAGATAGCTAAAATCACAGATAATGATCCTCTGGTCAAATAGCTAAAGTACTGAGAAGTTAGGCGAAATTTTAAATAAACACAAATTGTATGGATATTTATAAATAACAATAATGGATTATTACCTGCGGATATAGAGTACACCATAACTCGATTTCGAATAAAGAATATCTAGATATACAAGAAAGAATATCTAGATATGGTGGTCGTACAGTAATTCAGTTTAAAGGATACAATTTGATAAGTATTCAGTTGCAGTTAAGAATGTGTTAATCGGAGTGGTAGTGGGCTCCCTACAAATCAATAATTTCACCAAATAACAGTACCGTGGTTTTAACTAGACACAAATAATCGCGGAAAAGCAAGTAAATCACTTGAGAGTTGCTCGAAGCATGTCATACGATGCTTGCTCACAGTTAACGTTAATACTAGCTACTGTGTCAAAGTCCCATTAGCATCGGTATTTTACCGATTACGAACAAATTTTAAAGTATTCACAACTACTAGCCGTTCATACCTCACCAACTTCTTTGCAACATAATTCTATACTCTATTACGTCTCGACATATACTTCACTGTATCACTCCTCCACACCAAATCCTCTCTCTGTTCCCCCTCGACACGAACTGCAGTTGTGCCACCTCTCCAAACCAAGAGTTTCAACTCTCTACCTCTCCCAGAAATCCCATCTTCCTCCCAAGAGCCACTCCATGAATCCTCACCGCTCGCGCCGATAAGAAACACTCTCTTCCCCCTCAAATAGCATCATTTATTATAATCTATCAAATAGCCCACCATTTGCATAGTAATAAAGTTGCAGTTTAAATGTATGGGTGAAATTAAAGAACATTTTATCTCATTTCTGCAGAGACCAAACATGTTAATGTACATAAAAAAGCAAAGACATAATCAATTAAATATGTTACAGTGCATATACACTTATAATAAATGATAAATAATACATGTTGAAAAATATGAAATGTAAGTGTGGCGTGTTAAGCTGGTGCCCCAGTTCACACAATACCTATTTATGGTATTAAATCACACAGATAATTTAATCTTCTTAAGTTCATTAACAAGCAGTTAATAACTGAGATACGTTATTAGATATGGATGGATCTCAGAATTGTTGTACTGTTTCCATTTGTTGTTTGCCTGTGTGGGATATATGATCTGACACACTTATGTAGTAAATGGGTATAAACGTAATAATTCAACAAATAAAATATGTGTCAATGTTTGACTCTAAGAGAAGGTAGCTGAAGTCCTGAGCTATCATCCAATACCTTGGTTATATAGATAGCAAAAAGCGTTCGGCAGTTATTAATTTGTAGTCACTTGTAAGTACATTTGTTAAGTGTCAGCCGGCCGGTGTGGCCGTGCGGTTCTAAGCGCGTCAGTTTGGAACCGCGTGACCGCTACGGTCGCAGGTTTGAATCCTGCCTCGGGCATGGATGTGTGAGATGTCCTTAGGTTAGATAGGTTTAAGTAGTTCTAAGTTCTAGGGGACTGATGACCTCAGTAGTTAAGTCCCATAGTGCTCAGAGCCATTTGAACCATTTTTTTTGTTAAGTGTCTTCAACTAACTCCTATAATTTTTATATTTGTAATATGAAAGTCTTAATAAATGTGACTCAATGCCACAAGCAACCCGATATTTTGGAATTTGTCCTACTGTTAAACATCGAATTATGATGCAATTATGAAGTATTTCAATTTGGTCACGTTTCATCCTGGAGCAAAAGCCGCCATTTCACTGGAGAAGCGTGGTATCCCAGGATGAATGTTCGTCACTTTGCGCCTTCTACTGGGGGAAAAGCCTAGAATTGTCCTCAGTTGGCTGGTCCTTTGTCGACCCACGTGGCCCATCCGGAAAGCCCTTGCAGCCGAACCCCAATCTCATGATAGATTTTAAAATTTCTCACTTGTCGACTTCCCGAGCATATGTGTTAAGATATACCTTGCACTTACGAAATGTAAAATAGACGTTTGTTTAAATTTTACCGCCGGCCGAAGTGGCCGTGCGGTTAAAGGCGCTGCAGTCTGGAACCGCAAGACCGCTACGGTCGCAGGTTCGAATCCAGCCTCGGGCATGGATGTTTGTGATGTCCTTAGGTTAGTTAGGTTTAACTAGTTCTAAGTTCTAGGGGACTAATGACCTCAGCAGTTGAGTCCCATAGTGCTCAGAGCCATTTGAACCATTTTTAAATTTTACCTCGTAGCATTGTGAATTTTCACAGCATAAAAATTAACAGTTATATCGCATCAATTGACTGTCCTTCCTATAACGTAACCTACCCTATCAAGTTGCTCCGTCAATCGTATCTTTACCTCCATATATCTTCAAAAGGCAACTACTGCATTTGATGAATTACGACAGACCTCACGGACGCTCTAGTACTTACGTCAACAATACCAAAAAATGCTTGTGATTGCGGTCATTTTCTCTATTTGACTAGCAATGAGCGTGCAATCAGCAATAGCTTAAATGTACTTCACTGCAAGGCACCGACCAGTCACACTGACCACCTACTAAATTTGACGTCAGTGTGTAATAACCATTTACAGACGGCTGGTGGCAGCACTAGCAGGTGCGGGTATATAAAGCGCCTCAGGGGGAAATTGATGTCGCACTGCGATAGTGGAGCAATTTATCTGACCTCCGAAAGAGTATGATCATGGGCTTCTGGGCCAAGAGTGAAAGCATTTGCTAAATGGCCGAGTTTTTAAACGTTGCTCATGCCTGTGTGGTTAAAGTGAACTGCACCTGGAAAAATGGCGTCATCCAAAACCGGGACCGAGGCAAGAGTGGTGTACCACACCCCACACATAACAGGGACGGAGGACAGCTATGTGGATGCGAACAGGCGAACAGACGTGCAAATGCTGAGCATCTGACCTCCCAGATGAACCAAGGGGCTACCAGCAGTGCCTACTCAGGCATCGTTCAGTTAATGTTGCCGCGTAGGGGCCTTAGCAGCGGGCGCCTGCTTCATGCACCCCTGCTAACTGGTGCTTTTCGGCGACGAAGGCTGGCATCTGCGCGCAAGTACAGCATCTGAATGTCCACTGAGCTGCGACAGGCGACCGTTTTAGGAGAAAAACGATTTCGTCTCCGTCGGTCTCATCGATCTTGCCTTGTAGACCGTGAAACATGTGAAAGCAGAGGGGTCCAAGTCAGAGGCGAGAGCATTCTGATTTGTGAAATGTTTTCATTGTCTTCCCTGGGTGGTATCGTCCCTATGGAAGAAAAAAATTTATAAGCAGATACTATAATTGTGGGGACCATGTCCACCCCTCCATGCAGTTTGTTCCTTCTCGGCATGATGACATCTACCACCAGGACAATCGAACGTATCACATAGCTCAATGTGTACGTGCGTGGTTCAGGGAGCACCAGGAATGGTTTACCGTTCTCCACTGGCCACCAAATTCCCCGGATTTAAACCCAATCGAGAATGTGTGGGACATCTCGATCGGGCTCTTCGGTATCCTCAACCAAGAAACTCCGGGCAGCTGGCTAGGCCCTGGAATCAGCATGACACCACACCGCTGGCGGTACCTTCAAATAACCAAACTGACTGTCCTCTTGCACGTCTGGCGATGAATGGGTTGTTATTTTGGCTTTTACAGGAAGTCACATTAATGTGATTGGACAGCATATTATGATCGATAGCGTTGCTTAAGACTTTTCCCACACTCTCTGCATGTGAGCTACATGGAAGCGATCGGCGGCTGTGTGGGCTGGTACTTACTTTCTTCTTTTATTTTTTGTAGTTCGTAATTTTATTAGCATGAACTTGTGCCATCTGCAGCATCACGTCACTGCAGTTTGATCACCTGTAGCTGTTTTCCTTTGATCTTCATTTAGTCTGTTATACCTCGAGTTAATACACTTCTTCGAATTTACAATGTGGGAGATGGATAGTGACTTTCTTCGTTTTCTGCAACTGCAGAGGGAATGGCCCTTTTTCATAAACAGATAGCTGTAGTGATCGACGGAGTTGAGGGGCTTTCCCTGAGCTGCAGCCACGTTTGGGTACCTGAAGAGACGGCTGTGGCATTTTTGGTTCCATTGGAGTCGCCTAGGAAAGGTGATACATCTGAAAGTTAATACATGCTCGACATGAACAGGTCCCCAACACCCATGTGGCCGTGATGATGGGTTCGCGATTACCTGAGCGGCGGGTTGCAAATATGGGCAAGTGTAGTAAGGCAGTCCTCGCGTGACCTAGCAACAGATATGAGACGTTTCCTACTGTTGAGGGCGTATATACACATCTGAACTAGCATGGGTTCCCTCTTCTGACGGTTCCCTGGTGTTATTATTGGGTTGGGTTGGGTTGTTTTGGGGAAGGAGACCACACAGCGAGGTCATCGGTCTCATCGGATTAGGGAAGGATGGGGAAGGAAGACGGCCGTGCCCTTTCAGAGGAACCATCCCGGCATTTGCCTGGAGTGATTTAGGGAAATCACGGAAAACCTAAATCAGGATGACCGGACGAGGGATTGAACCGTCGTCCTCCCGAATGCGAGTCCAGTGTCTAACCACTGCGCCACCTCGCTCGGTGTTATTATTGGGTGTTACTGACATAGTACTGGGTGCGTCGTAGTCTAGTGGGGCCATGTGTCTGTGGTAGCTGAGTGGCGGCAGTAGTCATACAATTGTTTCCTCCTGATTCGGGGGGGAAAGTAAACGAAAAGGTAACATAATTTGTTGATATCTTATAGAATTTTGCCCGAAATTACACGCTTATCCACCGACTCTGCCTCCCTACCAACCCCCCCTTCCCCCACCTCTTTCTCCGTCCCAAACATCGGTGCTCTGTGCAGCAGGTTATTTCTCCTATATGGAAGAGACCTCTCTGTTTAACATCGTTGATCTGGTGGACCAACGAGTCAGAGCATGATTGCTGATCTTAGAAGTGTATACCAGAGTCACTCTGACGGATCTTTTTCTTCTTTCTTCTCGTTCCTGCGCATACGCCACTGCACATACATAGCTCGCTGACACCAACGTAAATTCAGCATTGAGTGAGACATAGTAGACGACGGACGTTCACAATTGTGAGGCACTGTTGTCTAATTAATTTGACAGAAATATCTTTTAAGGGTTACTGTGATCCTAGAGTGCAGATTGTGTAACCATTTAGTCGCTGAATGTGAAGTTCGCCGCACGGGATTAGCCTAGCGGTCTTAGGCGCTGCAGTCATGGGCTGTGTGGCTCGTCCCGGCGGAGGTTCGAGTCCTCCCTCTGACATGTGTGTGTGTGTTTGTCCTTAGGATAATTTAGGTTAAGCAGTGTGTAATCTTAGGGACTGATGACCTTAGCAGTTAAGTCCCATAAGATTTCACACACATTTGAACATTTGTGAAGTTCATTTATGAGAAAATGGCACGTAAAAAAGAGATATTTTACTAACAGAAGATCCTATACAGGAAGCACTGTCAGAACAACCCAATTGTGGAAGAGATGGAAGTCACTCTCGTGATGGAAGTGATTCTGAAGCTGATGATACTGCAGCGTTTATGAACAATGGCGAAGTGCATCAGACTGCCGACTGACGAAGAAAATCCAGTCGTCACAGTGAGAGTGGCTATTGCTGGAACACAGTTGTCCATAATAGTTCAGGCCTACCATTTGCCGATAACATTGTAGTCCATATTCCAAAAATGTGGAAATAATGAATGAACGCATTTATGAATAACTGAGAATACCTCAACGTTTCGTGTAATATGTGCAGTTCATTAAATCAATATCATCAACATCTAACTGAACTGCAAATAAAGTCTTTAGATCGGGATCATGTTCGGGTTTCTTCCCTGAAAAGTTTCCATGACTGTTTTTACTTAGTCTCGAATTTCAGATTTGTTGATAATAATACCGACTGAAAAAGTACATGAGAGAGGTAAAATAAAATGAGTTCAGTAAGTCAGAGCACAATTTCATTACAAAATATTATATTTTCAAGCATTTCACCTCCAAATCATTAAGGGTTACTGCGACCCTGGTGCGTACTTCGTGCGACAATTTACAATATGTACAATACTAGAGTTAAAGCTTTTTTCCCACTTCAGTAGACAAGTTGTTCTTCAGTTTGAAGTGTGTAAGACAAAATGGGAGACTGGACCGTAACTGAGGGCGCCTATTGTCCCTGAACGTATGACGGCGGGGCGATGAGTCTCCAGCTCCAGTAGGGACGCCCTCTGCCAAACTCGGCGGCGTCCTGCAGAGACTCCGGCAGCCTATGCAGCGCAGTTTCCGGCAGGAACGACACCGACAGCGCTCCCAGCAGGTGCATCGCTGACAAGATGGCGAACGGCAGCCTACGGTCCACCGAGCCTCCCTGTAACAGATGGTGCACGACATGAGACATAGGACGGTGGAGCATGGAAAATACAGAAATAAATAACGAAGAACAACATTTGGAGATGAAAATGACATTATACGACACGTGATGTGTTAGGACAAAAATTATCGTTTAGGTCGCTATTCACATCTGGCATTTTGAAACCACTTCACTGTATCATGTAGCTGTCAACGCTACTGACACAGCCAGAAAGAAATTTTCACCCTGCAGCGGTATGGGAGCTGCTGTAGAACTTCACGGCTGACTAGAACTCTGTGCCTGACCGAGACTCGAATCTGGCAGCCTCGCGTTTTGCGAGCGAGTGCTCTAACAGCTGAGCCACCCGAGACGAGGCACTGGCGGAGGCTAACCTGAGGGGTTGGATCGTGAGGCGTGTTCTGGTAGGTGAGTTGGTGGAGCACTTGCCTACAAAACATAGGGGTCCCAGGCTGGAATCCCAACGTGGCACAAACTGTTAATCTACCAGGAAGTTTCTATATTAAAGTCTTCTTACTGGCTATTTCAATGTAGTTCGAGCTACACTCCTGAAAATTGAAATAAGAACACCGTGAATTCATTGTCCCAAGAAGGGGAAACTTTATTGACACATTCCTGGGGTCAGATACATCACATGATCACACTGACAGAACCACAGGCACATAGACACAGGCAACAGAGCATGCACAATGTCGGCACTAGTACAATGTATATCCACCTTTCGCAGCAATGCAGGCTGCTATTCTCCCATGTAGACGATCGTAGAGATGCTGGATGTAGTCCTGTGGAACGGCTTGCCATGCCATTTCCACCTGGCGCCTCAGTTGGACCAGCGTTCGTGCTGGACGTGCAGACTGCGTGAGACGACGCTTCATCCAGTCCCAAACATGCTCAATGGGGGACAGATCCGGAGATCTTGCTGGCCAGGGTAGTTGACTTACACCTTCTAGAGCACGTTGGGTGGCACGGGATACATGCGGACGTGCATTGTCCTGTTGGAACAGCAAGTTCCCTTGTCGGTCTAGGAATGGTAGAACGATGGGTTCGATGACGGTTTGGATGTACCGTGCACTATTCAGTGTCCCCTCGACGATCACCAGTGGTGTACGGCCAGTGTAGGAGATCGCTCCCCACACCATGATGCCGGGTGTTGGTCCTGTGTGCCTCGGTCGTATGCAGTCCTGATTGTGGCGCTCACCTGCACGGCGCCAAACACGCATACGACCATCATTGGCACCAAGGCAGAAGCGACTCTCATCGCTGAAGACGACACGTCTCCATTCGTCCCTCCATTGACGCCTGTCGCGACACCACTGGAGGCGGGCTGCACGATGTTAGGGCGTGAGCGGAAGACGGCCCAACGGTGTGCGGGACCGTAGCCCAGCTTCATGGAGACGGTTGCGAATGGTCCTCGCCGATACCCCAGGAGCAACAGTGTCCCTAATTTGCTGGGAAGTGGCGGTGCGGTCCCCTACGGCACTGCGTAGGATCCTACGGTCTTGGCGTGCATCCGTGCGTCGCTGCGGTCCGGTCCTAGGTCGACGGGCACGTGCACCTTCCGCCGACCACTGGCGACAACATCGAAGTACTGTGGAGACCTCACGCCCCACGTGTTGAGCAATTCGGCGGTACCTCCAGTCGGCCTCCCGCATGCCCTCTATACGCCCTCGCTCAAAGTCCGTCAACTGCACATACGGTTCACGTCCACGCTGTCGCGGCATGCTACCAGTGTTAAAGACTGCGATGGAGCTCCGTATGCCACGGCAAACTGGCTGACACTGACGGCGGCGGTGCACAAATGCTGCGCAGCTAGCGCCATTCGACGGCCAACACCGCGGTTCCTGGTGTGTCCGCTGTGCCGTGCGTGTGATCATTGCTTGTACAGCCCTCTCGCAGTGTCCGGAGCAAGTATGGTGGGTCTGACACACCGGTGTCAATGTGTTCTTTTTTCCATTTCCAGGAGTGTAGTTTCAGCACAGTCATAACCGGATGGATATCAATGTTCACGTGATTGAAAAATGGTATAGGTGTTAGAAAGTGAGAAGTGTTAGAAACACTTACGATTTCCAATTTCACAGTAGACTAGCACCACCAAATTTCTCTGCACTCTCCACACAACAAAGCAGCTTGTTACAATACGGTATTTCATTCCTGAGGAAGTAGCATTAGCTGCATTTCCGCCAAATACATCAGCTCTGAACAATGAAAGCTTGTGTGCACGTGTAAGCTTAACATACAAAAAAAAGAGAGGAATGAGTAGACGGAGATATTATTTTCGTGGTTCAGACCAGACACCATACGATATATCCTTGATTGAGAGAGACAAGTTGCAGTGAAAAACGGATCAAAAAATTGATAACACTGATGATTCCCCTCCCTTAGATAAGTGTACCTACCACCTGTTCGAGGAAGGTAGCTACATTCTCTTCTCAGTGATATCAGTAAAATTCGAACTCCGTTTTTTTGTATGAAGGGAAAAAACTTCTACAAGTCATGTGCTGTACGATGATATTCAGCCTTGGAAATGATTACATCAGAAAGGCGATCAAAGTGCCATGTTCAGTCACTGAAAAGCAAAGACAACTATTAGAAAGCTTTAAACAGAAAAACACTTTTTCGTTAAGTTTTTTAAAGGAGCATTCTAAAATACACTGCTATTCAGTAAAACAGCAACACCTTGGAGGACCCTTGCAACAAACACAAATCGATCAAGAAGTGTGCTAAATTCTTGGATATGCAAATGATTAGCATTTCAGTGCAAAATAGTGTATATGAGTAGCGCTATCTATATTCTGTATATAGAGAAAGATTACCCAACGGATTTCTTATTAAGACACAGCATGTGAATGGTTATTGTGTTCGTGCAAAGAGGTTGTCCATCTGCACCTGTCTATATGACAGCAGCGGAACAACAATGTTTCTGCTCGCATTGGTCGGGGTCTTACAATTGTCACGCGAATATCTCATTTATGTGTTCAGCAGGACCATGCACAACGCTGTGCAGGATCTCAATAGCCCACGCGACTAGCGCCTGAGAGGACAGAAGTGTTGTTCACTCAGAGGTGCAGCATCGTACAGCCACATCATATATCTTAAGTCAGGAACTTTGTTTGGAACTAGTCAGGTATCCACATGGACAGTGCAGTGACATGTGAAGTGCCGCATATTCTCAGCACTGCGACCATTGTAGCAGCTTCCCTTGAAGCATCAGCACAGACGTGCCAGCAGAGATGCACTCAGTGATGACATTGGACGCAGAAGCGGTTTAATGTCGTTTTCTCAGACAAGTCCCAGTTCTGTGAATAGCTTGTTGGACACATCCATGTGTTGAGGTTCCAAGGAAAATGAACATTGCTAGACTGATTTCACCAATGTCGTGAGAGGTGTTATTTTGTGGACTGTCATGGGGTGCACAACTTGATCACCCCTGGTTAACTTACCGGGTACTACGGACAGCAGGGGCATAATTAGGTCGTATGTTAGGTTGGTGGGAGTGCTCTGTCATAGAGGACAAGATAACACAAGATAGCTTACTGACTGTCCTGTCCTGTCCTGAACTAGCCTCAAACAGGAGGTGGTCGACAGCATCCCTGTCCAGCACATTTTCCAGAATGAACTCGATATTATCTGGTGGTGGGTTGGCGAGAGCCTGGCATGCCACGACACTCAAAGCACTACCTCTTGTTTCAGTTCGTTATTTTCTGGGGGTTGTGAGCGATTACAAGTTTCCAGTAGCTTTGGAAATACGTGTAAACTTGGCTGGAAGTGCCTAGGTGCCCTGATTCTCATATACTGGATGGATATAACCTAGGTAATTTGCACGCCGTGTGTTACGCTACTTCATGTACACAGCTTCTAACAGTAATACTCCTCTTACTGCGTCGAACTTTAACATAATGCTATGGCGTAAAGCCAAGCGCTGGCACGCCATTTGGAAACGAGAGAGCAGAGAGGGTTGTGAAGAAGACGTCAGCCAACTGCACGCTGACCGACCCCTCTCCAGGGCGACAAAAGCTACAAAAGTGGCCTCTACGCAAAGAGAACATAAGCGCCACGCTGACAAGCCGTGGCCCACTTCTACAGCAGCATCAAGATTAGGCACTTCAACACCAGCGACTTAGGAATTGTACGGGGTGTTCAAAATGTCTCTCTGTCGTACCGTATGATTGTTAGCCGCGCGTACCGTATGATTGTTCGCCTGCCTGAGTTACTTCCCTTCTACTGGACTCTCCCAACATTCCACTGCTTCGCTTATCTCAGCCAGCGTCAGCAGTATCGTTGGTGTGTGTCGTTACGTGTTGACGTGAACGTTTAAGGTTTAAGTTTAGCTCGCGTTTCAGTGTCACTGCTTGCTGACGTTTTTGGTGATCGCATAATTTCACAGGGACATTGGCCTCCACGACCGCCTGACCTAACACGATCTGACTTTTTCTTCTGGGGTGCAGCGAAAGCAACTGTCTCTAAAAACCGTCCGAAATCCATCGATGAACTGAAAACTACAATATCCACTTTCTTTGCTTCTGTTACAGAAGAAATGTTACAGCTTGTGTTTGGAAACATCATTAGACGCATTGAATTGTGTATTCAGCGACAGGAGGGGAGGGGGGACACTTTCAACATTTAATGTGAAAATTTCTAAGTAAAAATGAATATTCAATAAATTAATAACTTGTATTTCACTGAGTTTTATTTCGGTATATTCACTGCGGCATATGGAACGCGCGGCTAACAATCATACGGCACTGCGGAGAGACTGTTTGAACACCCCGTATATACTGAACGACATTGTTTATTTTGTCTGTCGCCCTTTTTTTTCGACACATCTGGTCAACACCAAGTTAAGTACTGTAATCATTTCATTTTGTAATGTTATTCATTAATACGATTTGCTTGAATTGTTGTCCAGCGAACCGAGAAAGCAGTTTTCATAGGCACCGCCATATTTGACGAGTAAGCAGGATTTAACACATAATATTGTACCCCATAACTAGCAGATTATGACAGCATTTTCTTTTAAATTCGGTCAGTAACTATATGAAACATCTCAACTGGAGTAACAGAGCACGTTACGTTAGTATTAAGTGCACCTGGCACCTTAACATGTGGACAGCGTCTAGTCTTTCTGCGCCGGCCGGTGTGGCCGAGCGGTTCTAGGCGCTTCAGTCTGGAACCGCGCGACCGCTACGGTCGCATGTTCGGATCCTGCCTCGGGCATGGATGTGTGTTATGTCCTTAGGTTAGTTATGTTGAAGTAGTTCTAAGTTCTAGGGGACTGATGACCTTAGATGTTAAGTCCCTTAGTGCTCAGAGCCAATAGTCTTTCTGCTGTTTCACGCTACCACAGGAACACCCAGAGCTGAAAATACCTTCTGCGTTTACTTATTTTCCCTTGCACAGTCCGTTTAGTTTCTAACTTTACCAGTTGAGTGATTACATTCGACTGTTGTGAATTTGTCCCCGCTATTACCAGAACTCTTACAGAGTGATGAAATGGTAGTCCCTACTTAACTTGTAGATGGGCAGTGCTGAAACAAGAGAGGATGATCAGTCACCTGGGTGAGCGTCTATTTTTACGTGGCTCAGATGAATGGTCACAGGGACCAACTCTCTCCGCCGCACACAGACTGGATGCTCTCAGGCAGAGGACCTGCAAGTTACTGCTTCACAGGGCTTCGTAAGGTAAGGACGCTTTCGATTAAGCTTTCCTCTGGTATTATGAACAAATATATTTTGTTGTTTTAATTTGACGTTTTAGATAGATTATTCACTTACTTGCTTATTTGTTTATCTTGAGGATGTTAGGGAAATGTTTAAAGGTGCTTTATTATTCCTAACTTTCTTGCGTAAAATCACGTGTTGATTGTAGCTTTGAGTTGTCTGCTTTATGGTTCAAATGGCTCTGAGCACTATGAGACTTAACATCTGAGGTCATCAGTCCCCTAGATTTAGAACTACTTAAACCTAACTAACCTAAGGACATCACACACACCCATGCCCAAGGAAGGATGCGAAACTGCGACCGTAGCAGACGCACGGTTCCGGACTGAAGCGCCTAGAACCGCTTGGCCATAGCGGCCGGCTCCGCTTCATGTTATTAAGGAATCCATTAAACTTGTGCTCTCAGGAGTACAATGTTAAAGTATCATTGCAAGACCTCTCTTTCTTCCCTTTTCTGTCATCTTTTCTCTGCCTCTTGCATAAATTGAATGATGGATTCTAATTGTGAACTTCCAGTAACGCCCCAGAACTAGACGCTTGCGACTAAACTGCTCTATGGCACATTGCCTGCGAAATCGGACTGTTACTTTCCCTGACTTTTCGGTTTTAAACAACATGCTTTACCTGCCACCTCGGCATCGTTTTCACTTTCATTTCCTCAATGAACTGAACCCTCATCAGGGGAGTGTTCTGCATTTTACATTTGCGCCCTGTTTAGAGAGTGATTTAAATGAACTTCATCCACCCTCCTACCTCGTTCTGCATCAATGACTGGCTTGTGTTCCATTTTGGACGACAACGGTGTGCAAACTTTCTCACACACACACGAGCTTCGCTTCTCGTAAACATTCAAATCAATTGCTGCTTCCGCAAGCTTCCGACTCAAATGCATCACGCGCCACAACTATAGTCAGTCCTTTTCCAAATAATGCAGATTTATGCCCAAGCCAATGAAATAAAACCTACTCTAAAATGTCTTACACATCCCTATAAACAAATATGCACCACATAAACTTGCACAATGCTATTACCAGCGGCGCAACATCGGGCAAGAAATGACGCAGAAGTTACAGACAAGACACAATTAAAAGCAAAATAGATGACACAAACAGTACATGCACTGAAATAAAATGACTGCAGCATACTACAAATAGCTGAGATACAACGCAAAGCGTCAAACGCGAGTCTAAATAGTCTAACTTTGAAGAAAAGGAAAACACGCACCTGTTCCACAAGATTACTAATTTTGTACGATTGCATTCTGAATTGCTGGTGTAGCCATGTATCACCAAAACAAAATAAAAACAGTGAATCCCTGCGGGAGTATGAATGAGAACAGTGGCGTTTTTAAGTTTACGAAAATAATGACAAGTTTTTCTACATCCTTATACAATTTACAAAAAATAAAATGACAGACATAAATCAGGAAAGGAGTGGTGCTTGATTGGCCAATCATTCATTGGGGTGGAAACTATACAAGTTCTCCCATGAACGCAATGAGGCTTCGTTTACATGAATCCACTCTGAGGCCAAATTCTATACAAATGGAGTCAACTACGACCAGGTATACCACGAACTACTGTTCACGGAACGTAGGGAGCTGTGAATATCGTTTAACAGCTGTTCGCCAGTACAGCGATACTTTACCCTTTCACCTTGATTCAGACGCCAACAGAAAAGTGCGCGCTCTGGGCGAAGAACGGTGCGCGGCGGCAGCTGTAATGTTCTGACGCGTCCACCTAAATTTGCAAACTAGGCTGACTGGCGTTCTCATTATTTTAACGCGGAAAACTTCCCTATCAGAGCTCTGAAATCCAGGCAGACTGCAGTGTGAGATGCACCCGTTCGCTTCTCTGGCCAGCCAATTTGACTCTCAGGCACGATGGCGCGTGCTGGAATTGTCGAACGTCAGATGACCGACTAAGGACGAATAAGGTCACCCTCGTGATACACGATATGTCTGAGATGATATGCAGTTTCACTGTCGGTTCAGTTGGGAACTGCCACTGGCTCTTAGTCCACCACAAGTTGCAGAACACAAGTCTCACCCACTAGGAAAAGACCTGAAGTTCTCCACCAGGGGCGGACCAGAAGACGAAGACACCCAAGAATCATAAATACCTTCCACCAAGCCTCGTACAGGAGATGAATTAGCTGGAAAAACTCGCCTCCACGTTGTACAAACAAATCGAACTGTCATCCACTCATTGAGTCTCCCCTATTGATTGTTCTGCTGTCCTTGTGGCCAATACAGACGCAGTACCAGGGTTCCCACACTGGGAGAGGAAGCCTCTGCTTTGCATATCCTGTCTCAAAAAAAGAAGATTTCAGAATAGGGAGGCGTCGTTCTCACAGTAAGCATGGCCATGATTGGGTAGAAAAGGTGTACCTAAATGGAACCGCAGTCCCTCACTTACGAAGAGATCTAATCTTTCCAGGCGGACCATTTCCACCTTCTGAAGGAAGACTGTTAAGATTTCCAGACAGTCGTGCCTGTGTAACATATGTACAGGGTGGTCCATTGATGGCGACCGGGCCAAATATCTCACAAAATAAGCGTCAAACGAAAAAACTACAAAGAACGAAACTTGTCTAACTTGAAGGGAGAAACAAGATGGCGCTATGGTTGGCCCGCTAGATGGCGCTTCCATAGGTCAAACGGATAACAACTGCGTTTTTTAAAATAGGAAACCCCATCTTTTATTACATATTCGTGTAGTACGTAAAGAAATATGAATGTTTTAGTTGGACCACTTTTTTCGCTTTGTGATAGATGGCGCTGTAATATTCACAAACATATGGCTCACAATTTTAGACGAACAGTTGGTAACAGGTAGGTTTCTTAAATTAAAATACAGAACGTAGGTACGTTTGAACATTTTATTTCGATTGTTCCAATGTGATACATGTACCTTTGTGAACTTATCATTTCTGAGAACGCATGCTGTTACAGCGTGATTATCTGTAAATACCACATTAATGCAATAAATGCCCAAAATGATGTCCGTCAACCTCAATGCATTTGGCAATACGAGTAACGACATTCCTCTCAACAGCGAGGAGTGCGCCTTCTCTAATGTTCGCACATGCACTGACAACGCTCTGACGCAAGTTGTCAGGCGTTGTCGGTGGATCACGATAGCAAATATCCTTCAAGCTTCCCCACAGAAAGAAATCCGGGGACTTCACATCCGGTGAACGTACGGGCATTGGTATGGTGCTTCGACGACCAATCCACCTGTCATGAAATATGCTACTCAATACCGCTTCAACCGCACGCGAGCTATGTGCCGGACATCCATCATGTTAGAAGTACATCGCCATTCTGTCATGCTGTGAAACATCTTGTAGTAACATCGGTAAACATTACGTAGGAAATAAGCATACATTGCACCATTTAGATTGCCATCGATAAAATGGGGGTCCATCATTCTTCCTCCCATAATGCCGCACCATACATTAACGCGCCAAGGTCGCTGATGTTCCACTTGTCGCAGCCATCGTGGATTTTCCGTTGACCAATAGTGCATATTATGCCGGTTTACGTTTCCGCTGTTGGTGAATGACGCTTCGTCGCTAAATAGAACGCGTGCAAAAAATCTGTCATCGACCCGTAATGTCTATTGTGCCCAGTACAGTACTGTACACGACATTCAAAGTCGTCGCCATGCAATTTCTGGTGCACAGAAATATGGTACGAGTGCAATCGATGTTGATGTAGCATTCTCATCACCGACGTTTTTGAGATTCCTGATTCTCACGCAGTTTGTCTGCTATTGATGTGCGGATTAGCCGCGATAGCAGCTAAAACACCTAGTTGGGCATCATCATTTGTTGCAGGTCGTGGCTGACGTTTCACATGTGGCTGAAGACTTCCTATTTCTTAAATAACGTAACTATCCGGCGAACGTTCCGGACACTTGGATGATGTCGTCCACTATACCGAGCAGCACACATAGCACACGCCCGTTGGGCATTTTGATCACAATAGCCATACATCAACACGATATCGACCTTTTCCGCAATTGTTAAACGGTCCATTTCAACACGGGTAATGTATCACGAAGCAAATACCGACCGCACTGGCGGAATGTTACGTGATACCAGGTACTTATACGTTTGTGACTATTACAGCGCCATCTATCACAAAGCGAAAAAAGTGATATTTCTTTACATACGACACGAATATGTAATAAAAATGGTGGTTCCTATTGAAGAAAAACGCAGTTGACATCCGTTTGACCTATGGAAGCGCCATCTAGCGGGCCAAGCATAGCGCCATCTGGTTTCCCCCTTCAAGCTAGACGAGTTTCGATCTTCGTAGTTTTTTCGTTTGATGCTTATTTCGTGAGATATTTGGTCCAGTCACGATCAAGGTACCACCCTGTATATACACTCCTGGAAATGGAAAAAAGAACACATTGACACCGGTGTGTCAGACCCACCATACTTGCTCCGGACACTGCGAGAGGGCTGTACAAGCAATGATCACACGCACGGCACAGCGGACACACCAGGAACCGCGGTGTTGGCCGTCGAATGGCGCTAGCTGCGCAGCATTTGTGCACCGCCGCCGTCAGTGTCAGCCAGTTTGCCGTGGCATACGGAGCTCCATCGCAGTCTTTAACACTGGTAGCATGCCGCGACAGCGTGGACGTGAACCGTATGTGCAGTTGACGGACTTTGAGCGAGGGCGTATAGTGGGCATGCGGGAGGCCGGGTGGACGTACCGCCGAATTGCTCAACACGTGGGGCGTGAGGTCTCCACAGTACATCGATGTTGTCGCCAGTGGTCGGCGGAAGGTGCACGTGCCCGTCGACCTGGGACCGGACCGCAGCGACGCACGGATGCACGCCAAGACCGTAGGATCCTACGCAGTGCCGTAGGGGACCGCACCGCCACTTCCCAGCAAATTAGGGACACTGTTGCTCCTGGGGTATCGGCGAGGACCATTCGCAACCGTCTCCATGAAGCTGGGCTACGGTTCCGCACACCGTTAGGCCGTCTTCCGCTCACGCCCCAACATCGTGCAGCCCGCCTCCAGTGGTGTCGCGACAGGCGTGAATGGAGGGACGTGTCGTCTTCAGCGATGAGAGTCGCTTCTGCCTTAGTGCCAATGATGGTCGTATGCGTGTTTGGCGCCGTGCAGGTGAGCGCCACAATCAGGACTGCATACGACTGAGGCACACAGGGCCAACACCCGGCATCATGGTGTGGGGAGCGGTCTCCTACACTGGTCGTACACCACTGGTGATCGTCGAGGGGACACTGAATAGTGCACGGTACATCCAAACCGTCATCGAACCCATCGTTCTACCATTCCTAGACCGGCAAGGGAACTTGCTGTTCCAACAGGACAATGCACGTCCGCATGTATCCCGTGCCACCCAACGTGCTCTAGAAGGTGTAAGTCAACTACCCTGGCCAGCAAGATCTCCGGATCTGTCCCCCATTGAGCATGTTTGGGACTGGATGAAGCGTCGTCTCACGCGGTCTGCACGTCCAGCACGAAAGCTGGTCCAACTGAGGCGCCAGGTGGAAATGGCATGGCAAGCCGTTCCACAGGACTACATCCAGCATCTCTACGATCGTCTCCATGGGAGAATAGCAGCCTGCATTGCTGCGAAAGGTGGATATACACTGTACTAGTGCCGACATTGTGCATGCTCTGTTGCCTGTGTCTATGTGCTTGTGGTTCTGTCAGTGTGATCATGTGATGTATCTGACCCCAGGAATGTGTCAATAAAGTTTCCCCTTCCTGGGACAATTAATTCACGGTGTTCTTATTTCAATTTCCAGGAGTGTATTATTTTTGTCGCTCTCTAAAAGAACCTGGCGACTTCCTGGTGTCAGGAGAGTTACAGTCTTGCCTGCACTAAACATGTGCACCAGACGCTCTGATCGTATCGTCCCAGCTTCTAACCTGACAATGCTTGTAGTTTTATAACCGCCCCACCGTTTGTGCTAAACCTCAGATTACAGCAGTCTCCCTTAAATGGCTTCCTCACCCGCTTTCCACCATTGGCTGCCTTCACGACGGAATGTTACCTGGCCCAGGTAAAACGTTTTGCAAACTGGCGCTCTCCTCCTCTTACCCTAAGTGGGAACAATGTCGCGGGACACAACATTCGTGCCCCATAATCCATCTTTCTCCCTGTTATGCATCGTCACCACTACCACCCCTCTAGTGCAAGCCCTCTACAGGCTACACATGCAGTTATAAGAACATTCTGCTCAAAATGTCCGCATGTAAACAGTTCGTAACCCACACATACCAAACGTAGTATTGGAAAAGATGGAGATGATGACCTAAAATATGACTGTTAATCTCACCGACAGAGTCATTTAAGTGAGAGAGTGGCTTGCCACGTTTCGTCATGAGCAGGTGTATTTGTGGTGTGTTATTCATGAGTAGTGTGTTCTACCTAGTGTGGTTTCACAGAGTTTGATGGAGCTGTCTTTGTGACAGAATGACGAAAGACTGGTCCTCAGTCGATCATGTGGCCACCATTTAACGGTTATTGATCTGTGACCCAGCACAATTACGGATCTTGAAGTGCTGAGTGTAATGAATACTAGCATGGCTATCGAATATTTATTTGTTTCATGCATTTTGAATCAACTGGATTTAGCGTAAATTGTTGCCTCCAGTCAGTCATGTGACCTTCACTTAAACATTTTTGATCAATGTGATAGATCAAATGACGGGAGTAAAACTTCTAATTATAACGAAAACTCACATGTATGTGAAATTTCTGTTGGTTACAGGGATATCGAATTTACCAGACTTCACCTAAAACCTGGCATTCAGCGAATCACATGGCCTTTGCCTGAAAATTCTTCATCTGTAGCATAGCTCAATACATAGAACTAAAATCCGCGAAAGTAAAGAATAATTTTGTGCAGTTCGAATTTCTGGTTAATTCAGGGCCCTTAATCTACTGGAGGTAGCACGAATTTCGGCCCAAAACTGGCTTAGCCGGCCGAGATGGCCGAGCGGTTCTAGGCGCTACAGTCTGGAACCGCGCGACCGCTACGGTCGCAGGTTCGAATCCTGCCTCGCGCATGCATGTGAGTGATGTCCTAGGGTTAGTTAGGTTTAAGTAGTTCTAAGTTCTAGGGGACTGATGACCTCAGAAGTTAAGTCCCATAGTGCTCAAAGCCATTTGAACCAATGATTATTGCGAATACAACAGCTACATATATATTTGGGAAATTTCTTTTAGATACCGACTTCTACATATTTCTAAACGGTCGCAGACAAGCTTCATCTCACCAGACACATGCTCCCCTCACCCAACTCCTCCACTCACACTCCGAGTCCCAGTAAGCTAGTGCGTGGCAGAAGTGATGTTGGGATCACGCATGTTTCAGTACATGAGTAAGTGACGATTCTCCATCGCCATTTCCTTTATGCCTTTGCCATCCTAAAACATCGTATTGTGTTTGACAATAATGAAATATCGGGAATACATTAGTCTACGGGGCATTTTTGAGTGATTAACACTGCAGGATCACAGGTTAACGCACACGCGAGGCAGCTCATTCAAACGTGAAATGCTGATGCATTAACGACCGTTGTAACCGCCAGAATGTTGTATGCAAAGGACATGCATTATGTTTTACAGGTGCCAGATTTCAGCCTGTGGGATAGTGCTCTATGCCTGTTGCACTTGTTCTGTGTCGCATAACTCCTTCTTCGTGTTTCCATTTTTTTTCTTTCAGTGTATTTCATAAACTACGGATCATTAATGGGTATTAGTAGAACACTGTTCTTCCGTGTGTGAATATATGGTGGAATTCCTGTCATGTTTTGTGGTTGAAGCAGCTCATTTAGTGCTTAATAGATCTGCCGGTTATTTATCGCATTATAGTAATCTATAATCTGTCTCACAAATCTATATTACACTACTGGCCATTAAAATTGCTACACCAAGCAGAAATGCAGATGATAAACGGGTATTCATTGGACAAATATATTATACTAGAACTGACATGTGATTACATTTTCACGCACTTTGGGTGCATAGATCCTGAGAAATCAGTACCCAGAACAACCACCTCTGGCCGTAATAAAGGCCTTGATACGCTTGGGCATTGAGTCAAACTGAACTTGGATAGCGTGTACAGGTACAGCTGTCCATGCAGCTTCACCATAGTTCATCAAGAGTGGTGACTGGCCTAAAGTGATGAGACAGTTGCTCGGCCACCATTTACCAGACGTTTTCAATTGGTGAGAGATCTGGAGAATGTGCTGGCCAGGGAAGCAGTCGAACATTTTCTGTATCCAGAAAGGCCCGTACAGGACCTGCAACATGCGGTCGTGCATTATCCTGCTGAAATGTAGGGTTTCGCAGGGATCGAATGAAGGGTAGAGCCACGACTCGTAACACACCTGAAATGTAACGTGCACTGTTCAAAGTGCCGTCAATGCGAACAAGAGGTGACGGAGACGTGTAACCAATGGCACCCCATGCCATCACGCCGGGTGATACGCCAGTATGGCGATGACAAATACACGCTTCCAAAGTGCGTTCACCGCGATGTCGGCAAACACGGATGCGAGCATCATGATGCTGTAAACAGAACCTGGATTCATCCGAAAAAATGCCGTTTTGCCATTCGTGCACCCAGGTTCGTCGTTGAGTACACCATCTCAGGCGCTCCTGTCTCTGATGCAGCGTCAAGGGTAACCGCAGCCATGGTCTCCGAGTTGAAGGTCCATGGTGCTGCAAACGTCATCGAACTGTTCGTGCAGATGGTTGTTGTCTTGCAGACGTCCCAATCTGTTGACTCAGGGATCGAGACGTGGCTGCAAGATCCGTTACAGCCATGCGGATAAGATGCCTGTCATCTCGACTGCTAGTGATACGAGGACGTAGGGATCCAGCACGGCGTTCCGTATTACCCTCCTGAACCCATCGGTCATTGGATCTCGACCAACGCGAGCATCAATGTCGCGATACGATAAACCGCAATCGCGATAGGCTACAATGCGACCTTTACCAAAGGCGGAAACGTGATGGTACGCATTTCTCCTCCTTACATGAGGCATCACAACAACGTTTCACCAGGCAACACTAGTCAACTGCTGTTTGTGTATGAGAAAGCGACTGGAAACTTTACTCATGTCAGCGCGTTGAAGGTGTCGCTACCGGCGCCAACCTTGTGTGAATGCTCTGAAAAGCTAATCGTTTGCATATCACAGAATCTTGTTCCTGTCGGTTAAATTTCGCGTCTGTAGCACGTCATCTTCGTGGTGTAGCAATTTTAATGGCCAGTAGTGTATTAACCCGCCTAGTCCAATGTCACAGATAACTAACGCTCATCACCGTTACAGCGTGAATTTAAAGCAAACCTGATTTGCATCCTCGTAGCGGCACTATTAACGCCACTATTCTGAAACTAGTGCGAAATGTGAATTGACATCATCTACAGATGCAGAAACAGAAACCAAAGTTCATCTGTGTCTCATAACTCCTTGGTGTTGCGATTTTTTTTTCTGTCAGTGCATTTCGTAAACTACAGTTCATTAACGGGTATTAGTAGAACACTGTTCTTTCGTTGTGTGAATATATGGTAGAATTCCTGTCCCGTTTTGTGGTCAAAGAAGCTCATTTAGTGCTTAATAGATCTGCCGGTTATTTATCGCATTATAGTAATCTATAATCCGTCTCCAAAATCGATATTATTTGACACCTAAAGTAAAAATAAAAAACTGAAATTTAGATACATCATGAGTTAAGGAAAGAGTGGTTTTGTAACGAGAAATTTAACAATCAAACTTTGCATTACATTGCTCATGACGTCAGCTTGTATACTCCGACATACCTAACACACATACAGAACGCATTAATGCTAGTTATCCGAAGGATATAAAACGAAGAAAATATCTTCTTACTTGTTGGACGAATTCTTCTGTCTCTAGGTAGCTTACCCGATGGGCAATCAAAGCTGGGAATGTGATGTGCACGAACGAAATTTGATCGACCCCATGTGGTGCTAACTCACGACATAAGACAACGACAATTAAAAGTTTTCACTCAATCACCTTTCATGTGGCGACGGCGCCAGTATAGTTCTTACTTGGAAAGCTTCCGGTTAACGGTTGAGTGGTAGGATTTGTAGCAGCAATTTACCCTTCAGTTTCAGAAATCGTACATTACTGTTTGTTCGGTATAGCCTAACAGATTTACTTCGATGTTTGAGAAATGTACTGGTAGATGTTTTTGTACTTTTGGGGTTTTTGTTTGCTTTCGTTTCGGTGCCTAGAGGGTACACATATAATATGTAGTGGAAATGAGCATTTGGGGTCATTGGCCGCCTTGGTGCAGGTCTTGTTACATTCGACGCCACATTGGGCGACCTGCGCTCCCGATGGGGATGAAATGATGATGAAGAAAACACAACACCGAGTCCCTGAGCGGAGAAAATCCCCGACCTCGCCGGGAATCGAACCCGGGCCCGTAGGACGGCAATCCGTCACGCTGACCACTTTTTTTTTTTTTAAGAGTGTTCAGTTATGAATAGGTGGAGACAAGGCGGGCAGGGGACGGAACCCGAGGCCTGGCCGCGATGTCTCCGCCCTCCCGTCTCTGAACCACTCCCTCAAAGTAGCTTTTTGATTTAATTTTGTTTTATTTTATTATTTTTATTATGATTTTTTTACCAGGAACAGGGTAAATGAACAAAAGATCTTTATTGGTACAGACTTAAATACAACAGAAATTCCATCCTTCCGGCGAAAATAACACAAGACATTATACTCGTACAAGAAGAGCAATTTTTTTTATGTACAAGGTGTAGGAAAAAAAAGAATAATAACACTAATGTAAGATAAGAGGTGTGAAGCAATGTACAGTGGAGCGAGGGAAAAACCAGTGTTTTCTGGTATAGTGCATAAAAGAAAGGAGGCGCGTGTCCATGCGCCTACTCCACTGTGGGTTACAATATAGAAAGTAGCGCGGGGGGTCTCAGATGTGAGCAGAGGGGGGGAGGGGCGGGAGTGCTGTCGGCGTGTGGCACCATCCAACTGAGCGGGGTTGACGTAAAGATCGCATGTAGGTAAATGGCGAAGAAGGGGCGGTAGCGCGGTCGGTGTTCGACTTCACTGTGGGCGGTTCGTAAGTACTGCCAGAAATCATTATACATTGTAACCTCCCCCTCACTTACCGACCTTAATGACAGTGAAAAATGAAACCGCGTGTACCTAATGGGAGTTTTGGAAAAGCAATCGTCACCGAAGTTAACCTGTCGGTAAAGAGGGAGGAAAGGGTTACATCTAAATGAAAGGAAAAGTGCTAATGAAACTGGTGGAAATTAATTTTGAAAAGGGGTAAAGTTAATGAAGAAAGTAAATGTGCAGCCGTTACGTTAACAATTAACTAGCGGTAATTAGGTATTTGAGATTTGGGGGAAATCACGGTCGCCAGTCCTAAGGACAATTACTATAGTAACTGAAAAAGAAAGGTTATTACACATATAATTAGCACTAGAAGCGTGGCAACTGAAGGTTGACACGCGTAGTGTGAAAACTGAAAGTTTGTCAGAAGTAATAAATTTCGCTACACCCTGACTTAATTTAGCAAAAGAATTAATAAAACCGGGAAATCGAAAGTTAATTTAGTGACTGAAGTTAGTAGTGAGCTTTCTTTCTGAAGCACATCGAAATTCAGTAAAATACGGTTAGTCTTGGACTACCTCAACAATCATTTCAAAAGCTACTTGAATCTACACAATTTAGAAAGAAGAGATTTAACTTTGAACTTGAATTAAATGATTCTGAACAATTAACAATAGTAAAATTTAGTACGTACCAAGCTGAGCTGCAGTCACAGGCAAGCTAAAATACGGTAACAAAGCTCGCACTCTTAATTCGTGCTTGTGTAATCTGAATATTGTAGCCAGCTATTAATGCCATAATTGAACTTTGAAATTAAAGCAGTGAAAACGAGTTAGCTATATTACTTTAATGCTGGCGTTTGAATTTCAACGACACTCGGGTTCATTTCGGAAAAGGAAGGGACTCTGCTTGGTAATGCAATTGGGACAATGAGCAACAAAAGTTCATGCTAAGTTGCTGTAATTATAGTGACGAAAATGGAACAGTTTGAAAAGCTGAGGTCTGCCATACAGTTCTAAAACTTTACGTGCGTCCAGTCTTCCTCGTCGGTTGATTGAAGGTTTGAAGCCGTCGGTCGAGGAGGTGGCGACAGTCACTCATTGTCGGCCGTCGCTGTTGCAGAAGCTGGATGTTGGCGCGCCTTCTTCTCGACACGGTCACCAGACGAAACGGGCTCTTGATGTGCGCTAGTTAATGTTTCCCGTCCGCGACACCATGTCAGAAACTATCATCGCAAGTCGATCGCAATTACATGCTGCCAAACCCCGAAAGCGCGGCAACTCGCGGGAGCGTCACACAACACACCTGCTCCACTCGCTACTCCAGCCAGACTCCTTCTGCTCAGCCCGCGCTCCACGCGGCAGAGTTAACACTACCAAAGATCCTACACACTTTGATTCTTCACACGACCTATCGACGTAATCGTTCGATAGCAGTTTTCCCTAGGCAAGACCCAGCGTAAAAATACAAATAATATTTACGAAACAAACCAGTTATACATCGACATAAATGCATAAATATACAAATAGTAGAACAATTACAATATACAAAGAGACAGAAATGTCATATCTTGAGGTAACAAAGCAAGGAAAGAAAATAATAGCACAATAGATGGAAATAGGAGGATATGCATTTCCGGCGTTACACGTGCCCCACATTGTCTGAGGATGTTTGTGTAACGTAAACAGACTCAGAAAATGTCCCAAAAAAGAAACAGCGGAAATGCATATGCTCAAAACATCAAAAAAATTTAGCATTCGTCTAATTAACCATAAACCAATTTTTAGACAATAATAATTGAGTGGAGACACTCCTAATCTTATTGCACTCTGTCATCTTGCACAAAATAAAACAGGTTGACAACATATCAAAATTCATAGAAAACATAGAAAATGGTTTAGCTATTCCAAAATCATTAAAATTCGTAACACTATAAGAAATGGAATACTATTTGCAAAATTGATCAGAGTACATGGTCATAAAAAACAGGTATATCAAAATACGCAAACTAATAATTAATTACATAGAATACACATTTTTATGTAACCTTTTCATAATTAATATTCTCGTCATGTCCAATTAACGCTAAACAAGAAAGTAATATACAGCAGATAAAATAAAACATAAATATTGACAGCAGAATTCTTTCACATCAGCTGTCCGGGAAGAAAAACAACTCCACCTTCCGTACTCGCAAGTACAAAGGATGCCGACAGCGGCACAAGAGCCGACAGCGGCACAAGAGCCGACAGCGGCTTCGCCTCGCAAGTATTGTTGCGCCCGCCTGTGCGGCACGCTTGATCTCACTCGCCCTTGTAACGGCGTTTCCAGAACGTCCGTTTCACTGAATTCTTTCGGAAAAACTCACTCCCGAGTAATCTCAAGGAGTCCATAAACACTATCACAGCGGATAACTCAACACTGTCCATCATGACACGCATGTACTAGCCTGAAACTTAAAACAGCGTCTAAGTACATCGCAATGACTAATAAAAACACACATTCATGAAATATTACAGCAAGTTACAATGTCATATTTACATTCCTTAATCTACTGTGACTCAGCTGAAAAATTAAACTAGCAGCTTGGATTTTTCAGATGATTACTAATCAGTTACTCTTAAATCATTTAGTCAAAATTAATTACTTATTAATTACAACTTCTTTAATGACCTCTAGGTCAGGCAAAAGCATCGTAACATGGCACATCCTTAAATCTTACACTCTATATTTACATACTGTACAAGTTACCCATTGTGTGGTATTAATCGATCCTAGGTTGGTACAATTTCAAGTCTACAATATTCCGTATACCTAATCGTTTTCCAGAGCTTGGATACTCTAAGCAATAAGCATTTGTGTGAGGTATACCAATGACTTTATATGGTCCATTATAAACAAACTTAAATTTAGAGATTTCATTGTCTATCTCGCTCGATTTCTCATGAGCTTTTACAAGTACTAAGTCTCCGATTGCAAACTTAGCAAAACGCGTTTTAGCGTCATGACGACGTATGCGAGCATCGGCTTTTAGCTTCATTACTTCTCGCAAACGATCTTTTTTCACACCAATACTAATGTCAATCCGTGGAGGGAATTTGATTATCTCTTCCACTAAACTTTTACTTCTGTCCTCCAACAGGATTTCCTCTGGAGAATATCCCGTCGATTCATGTCTCAAGGTGTTCATAATTCTCTCAAATACTGCTACATATTTGCCCCATGCCCTATGATTGTGATGGCAATAGGTACGGCAAAGTCGGCCTAGCTCGCGCATATACCTCTCAGTGGGATTTCCAGCCGGACAGTAAGCTGAAATATGGATCACTTTGACCCCATTACTTTCCATACCTTCATTCCACAACTTAGAAGTAAATTGTGCCCCATTGTCTGATAGAATCGCCTTGGGCTTACCAATATGAACAAAATAATCGTTCACAAGCTTGCTATAGACCGCTTTGGCCGTAGCTTTCCTAATCGGGTATAGTTTGATGAACTTGGAAAAAGCTTCTAGCACTACTAAAATGTAGGCAAAGTTTCCTGATGACTTGGGCAAAGGTCCGTACAAGTCCACGCACAGTAATTCAAAGGTGTCGTTAGGCCCTATACTTTGCATAGGACCACGACTCGTACAGTTGGTAACCTTCACCTTCTGACGTAAATCGCAAGTTTTCACTCTGTCAGTAACGCGTTTTAACATGTTGTTAAAATGCACTACTTCACTCAGCTTTTCCGTACATTTCTTAGGTCCACAGTGACCATACGCCAAATGGTAGTAGTCTATTATTTCCGTGACGTATTTGGTGGGCCAGCATACCCGCCAAATATTACTATCTTCACCCTTACGTATGTACAAGATATGATCGTATATCTTGTAATACTTTCTTAATTTCTCTCCTTCTGGACTCCTTTCGTCATATCGGGTTTTCACCATATTTAAACAACCGTCCTCGTTCTGATGACGACGTAGATTCTTACAGATGTCCACTACTAATTTACGTCCCTCAACTTCTTTAAAATAGTATAATTTGACCACTCCATCTGACTCATCTTTCAATACATCTTGATTAGACTCGGGCAACCGCGACAGCGCATCCGCTACGCAATTGTCGGTCCCTTTTACGTAACAGATGTCATAGTTAAATTGCTGTAAATACAGCGACCACCTAGTCAGTCTTTCGTGAAGTAGTTTACAATCCTTCAGATAAGTGAGTGCCTTATGGTCCGTATGAATAATCACCTTACGGTCCCATAGGTAACCTTTGAACTTCTTGAATCCCCACACGATAGCGAGACACTCTTTCTCAGAAATCGTGTAGTTTCGCTCACTTTTTGATAAAGTTCGACTCGCGAACGCTATCGTCCGGTGTTCCTTGTCCTCTCCTTCACCAACTTCTTGGAACAGTTCTACCCCCACCCCGTAATTCGACGAATCCGTTCCCAGATGGAAGGGTAGCGATAAATCAGGATGAAATAGTATGTTAGATCTTAACAACTCGTCTTTTAATCTCTCGAAAGCGGCCTGACACCCGTCAGTCCACACAAACGGAACGTTTTTGCGTAAGAGGTTATTCAAATTTTCATCATTAAACACTTGTCCTTTTACAAATTTGCGGTAAAATCCTGTTAACCCTAGAAAACTTTTTAACTGTTTCCTAGACTTGGGTGGAGGACAATTCCTTATTGCCTCTAGTTTCTCTGGATCCTTCGTAATACCAGCAGTGGTAATTACATGCCCTAAAAATTTCAGTTCCTGCTTCACAAATTCGCATTTCTTTAGTTTTAGAGTCATTCCGCCACGGCGCAATGCTCTAAAAACTTCATCTAACAGGTCACAATGGTCATGCCAAGTGGCATTGGCCAACAATAGGTCGTCAACATATATAGTTAATCTTGAACTCAAAGCTGGTCCTAGCACTTTATCTAGGGCCCTGATGAATACGGACACAGATATATTAAGTCCAAACGGCAGTACTCTATACTGATAACACCTGCCCGCAAACAAGAAGGCGGTGTATGGCCTAGATTCTTCTTCGAGTTCTATTTGCCAGTAACTAGCCGTCAGATCGAGGCTAGTCATGAACTTAACGTCATGAAAACGTTGCAAAATCTCCTCCATACTTTCTGGTCTGTCTGTTTCGCGTTGAACGACCCTATTCAACGTGCGTGCGTCAATCACAATACGCACACTACCATCCCGTTTTGCTACAATGACCAAACCGTTATTGTATGGACTCGTACTTCTTTCAATCACTCCCCATTTGATCATCTTATCTATCTCCCGTTGCACTGCTTCCTTTTTGGACAGCGGTATAGCATACGGTCTCACGAAGAATGGTTCGTGAGGAATTACATGCAACTTGCATTTATATCCTTCCACAAGTCCCGGTTTGTCTGAAAATACACTCTTATTCCTCATTATTACTTCATACAGACCTCGTCTTTGTTCGTGTGTTACGTTTGGCACACCGTCTACAATACTTTCCAATTCACTTTCTACACTATTGTCAATTCCGAGATTCCTCACATTACAGTAGTTCAAATTCATACCTACGTCAATAGCATCCGGCCAGTTAACAATGTGTATAGGCTGGTATTGCCTATGCACACCGTCTCCTGCCTCGTCAAAACTAACTACTATTGTTTTATCTTGTGACGTACATGTCAAAGTTTTGCTTTCGCAGTTAATCACTGCACGGTACTTTAATAGCCAATCTAACCCAATAATTACTTCCGTAGTTAAGTCTGGCACGACGACAAACTCTTGTTCAAATCCTGCCCCACATATCTCGAAGTTGACAAAAATCTGTTTTGTGACCGGTTTACTGGCCTTCCCAGTAGCACCGATAATTTTCACTCCTGTTACTGGCATAACTACGATGCCAGGTCTGTCTTTCAGTAACTCAAATATTTTCCCAGATACAGCACTCAATTCTGCACCGGTGTCAATCAACACGTTTAGTTGTAGGTCGTGCATATTAACAGCCACTACTATCTGTCTACACTTGTCCTCGACTGTATCTTTATTTTCCCACAGTAAATCCTCGTCTATATCCAGGTCATTCCAGAAAAAACCATCCGGCTTTGATCCTAAATCCGGCTTATCTGGCGGCCTTTTCAGCCTCTGTTCACATACAGTTTTAATTTCAACACGTTTGTCCTGAGGCTTAGTCTGTAGCTTCGCCTCCAATACCGAAACCTTTTCCTGTAACTCGTCAACTAGTGAGTGTTGCTTTGCTATCAATTCATTAATCGTCACCTTCGTTGATTCCACTTTGGTCAGATTAATCTCATCCGCCAATCTACCTGGAGGAATGTGTCCAGTAGTATCTGCAATTACTTCCTCTGGATCTGCGCAACCCCCACTGCTATCGTCCGACCGTATAACGTCAGCCCTAACCTCATACACGCTGTAATCTATGTGCTTTTCTACCAATCGTGTCCGGCTGCCACTAAAATTCTCGTAATCTTTCTCCTTAATACTTTCACAATGTTTAAACTGGAGGTTTGCGTCGGATGGGTCGGCTACTTCTACCACTACAACTTTCGGTAAGGTCTGCCGGTTAGGGCCAGAACTTTCCGTTACTACTTCAACATCCAACCCTTGCGGGACGAAACACGACGAATCTTGCTCGTGCTCCCCATTAACATCAACTATTTCTGGTAAAGTCTGCCGGTTAGGGCCAGAACTTTCTATCACTTCACAAACACTATCTTCCTGCGGGACGAGACGCGGCAAATCCTGCACGCGCTCCCCATAAACACTTCCCCCATACAGACCCCTATAATCTCTTAGTTCGTCGTATAAGCGACCGAACTGCCTTAACCAGACCTCATCCCTCTCTGCATCCCCTCGCTCGATGACGGACGTGTTATCCGACATCTGATCTTCTCTCAACAATTGCGAATCATTCTTAAACTCAATCTCCAGTTCCGCTGTGGGTATTACAGCTGCCACTTTATAATCGATTTCCGGAACACTACTTAAATTGTTCTCACTGACAGTGAATGTACTACCTACTGCCGTGTATACAGCTGATCTACTACTTGTGGGCGCACACCTTTCTCCTAACACTGGCACACACTCCCGCCGTTGATTATTCCACACGGAATTTTCATAATGACGATACCTGGGTTTTCTCCTGTTATTGGGCCGCCAAAATTTCTCCACGCCCGCTCGGCCCCTCACCGGCGCGGCTAATGGTTTCCCTGTCTCGTCCCAGCAGATACGCTCCCCGGATGCTGCTGAGGCGGCTGATCACACCCTCTGGCGTTATTACTATTCTGTGAAGCCCGTATCACGTTAGTATGATACTGGTTTCTGTCATTCCTGTTATTATTTGCATTGTACCGATTGTTATTACGGTCCGAACCATTATTGTTATTGCTGCGGTATGCATTATTCCCATGGTTATCGTTGTTATGGTTGGGGTGGTACCCGTTGTTGTTACCACGGCCTCTACCACTGTCGCGATTATTGCGCCAATTGTCCTCGTCCTCAACTCTTTCCAGGAAATCATTGATTGTCCTGTAATTGCTTCCTACGTAGCGTTTTGTATCATCTGGAAGCTTCTTGTAGAGTTCCCAGACTATTTCGGATTCCGTGCGGCGATCACGCAAATATTCCAACTTGCGGATCCAGCCCTCACAAAACTCCCTCATCGAACCGCGCGAATTCGCATCGAAAGGCCTCGATACGACAAATTCGCGCCAGACACTTTGCTGTTTTTGCTCTGACCAGTATTCAGCCAGAAACAAATTTTTAAACTCGTCAAAAGTCAGGTTCGTAATGTTGAGGTTTAAGCCCCAACGCTTGGCATCACCAGCCAGCACATCAATAACCGCATTAATTTTTCTCTCATTAGTCCATGATCTGGGTAAAACTCTTTCACAATTTTTAATGAAATCCGTCGCATGTATACCGCCTTTTTTCAAGGGGTCGAACCGCTCCTCTTTCGTCATCAATTCCGAACTATGTGCACAGATTGGCACATAGCTCTGTTTTTCGTCAAGTTTCTTTTCTAATTACGACACTCTCGTAATTACTTGCCAAGTGGTTGTCGCAAGCGTTTCCACTTCCCTCTTTTTCTCTTCGCAGGTATTAGCCTGCTCCCTCACTTTAGTGTCTACTTCGGACACTAAAGCCTTTAAAGTTTCCACCTTCTGTTGATCCTCTTTTTTCACTAATTGAATTTGTTCCGTCACCTTATTCTCGATGATCGGAGCAACTGCTTCTCCTACACTTTTCTCGATTCTGCTAATTTCGGAATCAAAACGAGTATTTATGCTCGCAATTTCCGCCTGAACGCCTATCATTTCGTGTTTAAGATTACCGATTTCGGTATTAATTACAACAATATCTTCTTTGATTTTATCAACTTTTGTATTAACAACTCCAACATTGTTGTTAACAACATTAATAGCTTTGTTCTGATTGTCTAGCTTTCGTTAAATTTTTTCAGACTGAGCTTCTTGCTTGGCAGACTGAGCTTCTTGCTTGGCAGACAGAGCTATAATTTCTGCCGATTGACTCTTGATTTCATTAATCAAAACATTCAATAAATCAGTTAAATTCCCGGAGACTACCGGTTTTACTTCCGTAGCTGGTTCCTCTATATATGTTCCCCCGTATTCATCATCAAGGGGTACAGATTTGATTTTCGCTTCCGATTCCGAAACATTTTCTAAAGTTTGGAATTCCATTTCTGCTCTTTGTTGCGTTTCGGCGGTCGCGTCTTTCATGCTAGCCGCCTGCCCCTGAACAATGGGAACCGCCGTGCGCATTTCCCACTGTTCGACCGATTGTTCCGTATCCAAGTCTACCAAATTTTGGTAATTGTTGCCTTCACTCATTTTAATAATTTTCAATATAAATGACAAATCTCAAATATAATTAGGATTACTCCCACTACTTATTCTCGCTGACGTAACGGCCTGTACGTAACCAGTACTTCGTTACGAGATTTGCACAATGCAAAATTCGTGTCCAGAACAACCTCAAATCCGAAGATTGTCCTGTCACCAGGTCGCCACGTGTAACCTCCCCCTCACTTACCGATCTTAATGACAGTGAAAAATGAAACCGCGTGTACCTAATGGGAGTTTTGGAAAAGCAATCGTCACCGAAGTTAACCTGTCGGTAAAGAGGGAGGAAAGGGTTACATCTAAATGAAAGGAAAAGTGCTAATGAAACTGGTGGAAATTAATTTTGAAAAGGGGTAAAGTTAATGAAGAAAGTAAATGTGCAGCCGTTACGTTAACAATTAACTAGCGGTAATTAGGTATTTGAGATTTGGGGGAAATCACGGTCGCCAGTCCTAAGGACAATTACTATAGTAACTGAAAAAGAAAGGTTATTACACATATAATTAGCACTAGAAGCGTGGCAACTGAAGGTTGACACGCGTAGTGTGAAAACTGAAAGTTTGTCAGAAGTAATAAATTTCGCTACACCCTGACTTAATTTAGCAAAAGAATTAATAAAACCGGGAAATCGAAAGTTAATTTAGTGACTGAAGTTAGTAGTGAGCTTTCTTTCTGAAGCACATCGAAATTCAGTAAAATACGGTTAGTCTTGGACTACCTCAACAATCATTTCAAAAGCTACTTGAATCTACGCAATTTAGAAAGAAGAGATTTAACTTTGAACTTGAATTAAATGATTCTGAACAATTAACAATAGTAAAATTTAGTACGTACCAAGCTGAGCTGCAGTCACAGGCAAGCTAAAATACGGTAACAAAGCTCGCACTCTTAATTCGTGCTTGTGTAATCTGAATATTGTAGCCAGCTATTAATGCCATAATTGAACTTTGAAATTAAAGCAGTGAAAACGAGTTAGCTATATTACTTTAATGCTGGCGTTTGAATTTCAACGACACTCGGGTTCATTTCGGAAAAGGAAGGGACTCTGCTTGGTAATGCAATTGGGACAATGAGCAACAAAAGTTCATGCTAAGTTGCTGTAATTATAGTGACGAAAATGGAACAGTTTGAAAAGCTGAGGTCTGCCATACAGTTCTAAAACTTTACGTGCGTCCAGTCTTCCTCGTCGGTTGATTGAAGGTTTGAAGCCGTCGGTCGAGGAGGTGGCGACAGTCACTCATTGTCGGCCGTCGCTGTTGCAGAAGCTGGATGTTGGCGCGCCTTCTTCTCGACACGGTCACCAGACGAAACGGGCTCTTGATGTGCGCTAGTTAATGTTTCCCGTCCGCGACACCATGTCAGAAACTATCATCGCAAGTCGATCGCAATTACATGCTGCCAAACCCCGAAAGCGCGGCAACTCGCGGGAGCGTCACACAACACACCTGCTCCACTCGCTACTCCAGCCAGACTCCTTCTGCTCAGCCCGCGCTCCACGCGGCAGAGTTAACACTACCAAAGATCCTACACACTTTGATTCTTCACACGACCTATCGACGTAATCGTTCGATAGCAAATTTCCCTAGGCAAGACCCAGCGTAAAAATACAAATAATATTTACGAAACAAACCAGTTATACATCGACATAAATGCATAAATATACAAATAGTAAAACAATTACAATGTACAAAGAGACAGAAATGTCATATCTTGAGGTAACAAAGCAAGGAAAGAAAATAATAGCACAATAGATGGAAATAGGAGGATATGCATTTCCGGCGTTACAACATGCAGGTGATCGTCCATACCTTTACCCATACAATCGCATGATTTTTGGTAGCGGGGAAATAAGTATTCTCAGGGTGGATAGAAGTCCACGGGTCAATCGAGTCCGGCGGAACGCGGAGGTAGCAGGCAACGAACTGTCGGGCAAGTTTCCAGACGTCACTGGTGGCAGCACAAGTCAGTTGATGGACATCGTCATCCAAGAGGTGGCAAATGGAACAAAGTGGAGAGTCCTTTAGTCCGATGGCGTTAAGACGATGATTTGTGGCGAATTTTTCATTTGCGACTTGGTACCATGTTGCCCGGACGTTTGAGGGAAGAAAAAGCTGGTGGATGTGAAGCCAAACCGTGGGCCACCGCGTGGACGGACGTCTCAGTTCGATATTGTTGCTGGATATGGAACGAACGAGTGGGGTGTAAAAATCTTTAGGTCGAGGAGAGCGCGTGGTCGGTAAGTGTGTGTGAGCATAACTGAAGTCGACGATGAAATCAGAAATGTGCGTCAGATGGCGCTTGATGTGTCCGGCTGGTACTGGTGGTGTTATGGTCGCGGACACAAGAATTTCCAGCAATCTGCGCGTAAGGGAGGTGCCCCCGTGCCACTGCTTGTGCATGGTGGACATGTACAAGGACGCCGCGCGGAGTCGCACATTGACAAGGCCGAGGCCCCCCTCTCGCGGGGGAAGGGTGAGCGTGTCGTAGCGGACCTTAAAGAGCGTACCAGCCGTAAGGAAGTATCCGAAGGCTGCCTGGAGGCTGCGTCCAATAGTTGATGGCAGCGGGAGGACCTGTGCAATGTAGACCATTCTGGACGCCACATGTTGACTGAGGTATTGGACACGTTGTAAAGAATGGAGTCGTCGGAGAAGATTTTGTCGCACCGTCGTGCGGATAGTTTGGAGTGCACGCCGAAAATTGATGGCAGCGGAGCGGCGCACGGTGGAGGTGAAAATGATACCAAGGTATCGTAGTTTTTGTACACACGGGAGAGGTGCTAAGTCGTCGTGTGAGAGGCCGCGTCCAATGGGCATCGCCGCGGATTTAGCCACATTCATGTTACTGCCCGCTGCAGTGGCGTACGTGTGTTTCACTCCGTGAGCGGATCAAGAGGAGGAGGTCGTCCGCATACGCACGACATCGAAAACTGTGCTGTCGCAAAGTGAGACCAGAAAGGTGGCTCGTTAGACTCCCGATGAGAGGCTCCAGGCTTATGGCATAGAGTAGGGTCGAAAGTGGGAAGCCTTGCCGTACGGAACGCCGGATCGCCACTGGTCCCGCCACACGGCTGTTAACCTGAATGTCCGCAGCTCGTGGTCGTGCGGTAGCGTTCTCGCTTCCCGCGCCCAGGTTCCCGGGTTCGATTCCCGGCGGAGTCAGGGATTTTCTCTGCCTCGTGATGACTGGGTGTGGTGTGTTGTCCTTAGGTTAGTTAGGTTTAAGTAGTTCTAAGGTCTAGGGGACTGATGACCATAGATGTTAAGTCTCATAGTGCTCAGAGCCGTTAACCTGAATCACCGATTCGGCGGTGCCGTACTGGCGCCGGATCACGCCGATAAAGGCTGGTGGAAAACCCATGCGGTTCATCACTGAGAACAGAAAAAGGTGCCGCACTTTGTCGAATGCGCTGTCAAAATCAATGGCAACCACTGCGGCGCGGAGTCTGCACGCCGCTGCCAGTACAATTAAATCGGGACATTCTCCTGTGGCCGTTTGTATATTAACTGAGCCGCCCGGAGTTGTCTGTTCCGGGGATAGAATGCTAGGCAGGACCTTGCGGCATCGCATTGCCAGTAGGTATGTAAAAATTTTACAGTCTGCGTTAACCAGAGTCAGGGGATGGTAATGTGCTGTCGTCAAACCTGGTGTCGGTTTGTGGATGGGTATTATAATTCCCGTGACAAAGGACGGCGTTACGGCGTTCCCCATCGTCAGCAGTTCATGAAACATCGTTGTCCACCGTGACGCCATTAGTGTGAAGAAAGCGCGATAAAATTCTATCGGCAATCCGTCGACACCAGGTGACTTATTCAGAGCACCTTTTTTGTTTGCATCGTGGATTGCTTCACGCGTAATGGGCTCCATCAGCTCGTCCGCTTCGTCGCTGGTGAGGGCGCGAGTTACGTGTGGTAACACAGACTCCTCAGCGTGGTTGTTGGTAGTCTCGTCCTGGTACATTGTGCGGTAGTGGTCGACAAAGGCACTGACGATTTCGGCCTGGCAAGTGACGTGCTGGCCGCGACATGTGGTGATCTCGGTGATGAGTTGTTGTCGTCGATGTTTCATATCGGAGGCGATATGGTGCATGGTTGGATATTCTTGTTCCGCCGAATCTTGACATCGGGTTCGCACCATAGCCCCCTGCAGTCTACGGCGTGTCAAAGTTACAATTTGCGCCTTAATCCTGCTGCGTTCCCTCTGGGTGTCGGGGGTGGGCGGTTGGGCGTCCAGGTCGCGGAGAACGGCGTAGAAATAGTCGGTAGTGTGCCGGCGCCACATAGCAACTCCCTTTCCATACTGAATCAAAGTATTCGAATGGCAGGTTTGGCACATTCCAGCCACCAGGTCAAGGTCGTGCAGTATTTAGGTAAGCGACGTTCACAGGAGGCCCATGTCTCGGTAACACGTTGAAGACATTCGGGATCATGAAGATGGGAGGTGTTTAGCTTCCACGGTGCACGACTACGCCAGACCACTTGGTTGGGGAAGAGAATGTTGCAGATGTAGGCACAGTGGTCCGAAAAGGCCAGGGGACAAAGTTCTGCACCTTGGACTGCAGGTGTGAGTTCCCGAGAGACGTAAATTCTATCAAGGCGGCTCGCGGAGTGACTCGTCTGGTAAGTATGTCCAGACGCGTCGCCGTGCCGAACTTCCCCAATGTCGCGGAGCAACAGATCTCGGACGACAAAACGCGGTTCTTGACAGGTGTTGTAGTGGGGCACTTGATTTTTAGGGTGCAAGACATAATTAAAATCACCCCCAAGCAAGTAATGGTCGCAGCGTCCAAGAAACAAAGGAGCGATTTCTTCTGAATAGAAGAGTGTCCTGTCGCGTCTGCGGGTGGAGCCTGACGGAGCGTAAATGTTGATGATACGCGTCCCCATGACGGTGACGGCCATGCCTCTGGCAGATGGAAGGTATGTGATATCGGCCACTGGAATGCCTTCTCTGGCGTAGATGGCTACGCCGCGTCCCAGGTGGTCACCAGGAGAAGGATAAGTGATATACCCCGCGACATCTGGAAGTGTGGTCAAGTGCACTTCCTGTAGCAGTGCGATATCGACGTCCGACGCCCATATCATCTCTCGCAGCTGTTGAAGTTTCACGGGTGAGCTAATGGTGTTAGTGTTGATCGTCGCTATTCGGTAGGTTTGGAGCCGTACCCCGCCATGGAGGGGAACTCCACCGGTGGAGGATGAAGAGGGGCGAGGCAACGGCGAGACGTGCCGTACGCCACCTGACGGCGTTATCAGCGGCGTAACGATGCTTCCGTCTGCGGTAACTCTGTCCCCAGCGTCTGGTCCGGGTCCTCATCGACGTCCTCACTCCACACCATTGAAGGCGCTGTCGTTGTGATGGTCGTACGTTCCACTTCGGTCGTAGGGGTGGAGGACGTCTCGGCGGCAGTCGCTACGGTGGAGACCATTGGTTCAGGAACACCTGAGCGAGCCAGTAGAGTAGGCATCGACACAGCCACAGTCGGCGTCATGTTGTCATCATTCGTATCGTCGTGTAGGTTCTCCGAGGCCTCGTCGGGTCGGACGGCCTCTGGAGCATCAGGGGGAGGTGATCCGTCTCGTTCCGAGACCGTACGGCGCCTCCTCTTCCGCCTCTTAGGTGATCGTTGTTTGCGGGTTCGTCCCTCCGTGTCAAAAGACGGAAGGGAGTCGCGTCGCTCTGAGAGGAAGGCCGTCGCGGGAACGCCAAATGAAGGGGCGTCCATATGTTCAGGCGGGTGGGTGTTGGAAGTCGTCGCTGTTGGTAGTGGCGCCGGAGTAGCGTCAGGTTTTGAGCGCGACGTGTCTGCCCCGGCGGTTTCCGAAGCAGCTGGAATGGTCACCGGTACGTGGTCCGATGGGCGGCGGCCGGTGGGAGGAGAAGAGAGCGCCGATGCGTAGGTGATCGGTAAAACCGTCGTCGGAGCCGGAGGTGCCACGGTAGCGGCTGGCAATTGGGTGATTCGTCGATGAAGACACTCAGATCTGAGATGGCCTTCTATGCCGCACCCGGAACAGGTCTTGGGTTGGCCGTCGTATATGACAACCGCGCGGCACCCGCTAATTTGCAGGTAAGATGGCACGTGGCGATGGAGGTCGATGGTGATCTGCCGTACACCGTTAAGAACGGGGTACGTTTGGAATTGTGCCCAGTGTTCGGCAATGTGGCCATCTACAGTGCCATAGGGGCGGAAAGCCGCGATAACGTCTTCCGCCGGAAGCTCGAACGGGAGTTCGAAAACTCGTATGGTGCGCATTCCTAAGCCGGCATGGTCGACAGTGACCGCTCCGACATTGCCGTCGGCGTGGCAAAAGCGTAATCCATGGTTGGTGTCACGAAGTATTCTTTCACATACCGCGTCATTGATGACTTTGACGTACCCCGTACTGCTTAATATGGACAAATGGGTGCCCAAGATGTCGGAAGCTTGGATCTTACAAGGGAACCTCCCCATCGCACCCCCCTCAGATTTAGTTCTAAGTTGGCACAGTGGATAGTCCTCGAAAAACTGAACACAGATCAATCGAGAAAACAGGAAGAAGTTGTGTGGAACTATGAAAAAAATAAGCAAAATATACACACTGAGTACTCCATGCGCATCATAAGCAACTTCATGGACAGCGTAAGCTGAGGAGCGCCGTGGTCCCGTGGTTAGCGTGAGCAGCTGCGGAATGAGAGGTCCTAGGTTCAAGTCTTCCCTCGAGTGAAAAATTTACTTTTGTTTCGCAAAGTTATGATCTGTCCGTTCGTTCATTGACGTCTCTGTTCACTGTAATAAGTTTAGTGTCTGTGTTTTGCGACCGCACCGCAAAACCGTGCGATTAGTAGACGAAAGGACGTGCCTCTCCAATGGGAACCGATACCATTTGATAGCAAGGTCATAAGTCAACCGATTCCTCCACAGGAAAACACGTCTGATATATTTTATACGACACTGGTGACGGCATGTGCGTCACATAATTGTCTGAAAATAAAAAACTAAAATTTTCACTCCAGGGAAGATCAGAACCAAGGACCTTTCGTTCTGTAGCTGCTCACGCTAACCACGGGACCACGGCGCTCCTGAGTCTACGCTTTCCATGAAGTGGCTTATGATTCCCATGGACTACTCAGTTTGTATATTTTGCTAATTTTTTTCATACTTCCACACAACTTCTTCCTGATTTCTCGATTGATCTGTGTTCAGTTTTTCAAGGCCTATCCACTGTGCTAACTTATAACTAAATCTGAGGGGGGTGCGATGGGGAGGTTCCCTTGTTAGCAACGTCGCGTAGGAAGCGTTCCTTTCCAAGGCCTTCGGTCATGTGTATTCTTTGCAGAAGTTGAATCGTAGTGTTGCTTTTCGAAAACCGTTGGCCATGGTTCTAGTGCACGTAAGCGACACGTAAGTGAAGGCTGCTGAAATGTACGAGCGCGCGCTCCCCGCAGGCGGAAACAACAACACGTCCGCAATGCAAGGCGGCGAAAGCCGGACTGCCATTCAGCTATCGGGGCGGACATAATATGTGACAATCAACGTGCGTGTTAAATAGATAGAAGGTTTTTGCATTTTCTGAATGTAGTAAAAACGAGAAGCGTTTTCTCTTAGAGTGAAATCTGTGCAGTTAATCGCGCAGTACAGCTTTCGCAAAGATGGTAGGAACGACTGTGACATCTTGTGATGACTGTCGAATAACTGTGTCTGTGTACCGATAGTGACTCAGACCATTGGCAGCCCTTTGCTACAAGTGACAGCTAATAAGTGCACTCACTCCTGAGGTTCAAACAACACCAAGTACAAATAAATCAGCGCAGCCGTGAGGCTCTGCTGCACCTGCAGTGAACGAGTGGTGGTTACATCTCAAGTTACCACCTTGCTTGTAGCCCTTCAGTAAGATCATGAAAGAATTAAGGAATCAGTTAAGTTATGCCAGGTTTATCACTCGTAGCATCATAGACCTCGGATGTCTACTTAAAGACTTCCAAAATATCATAAATGAGCTACATCACAGATCCATAGAATTAGCTCCCGTATTAGTTTTGAAATATAAGTTATTTGCCAACAGAAGTTGGGGATTGGTCAGTTTTCTACCTGGTAAAGAGAGAAGGCAATAGGTCGTTGTTCAACTTGCGACTGAAACTGTTCTCAAAGAGTCGGAGAAGGGAAGATTACGAAATAAAGGTTCGGTTTCGAAAAAGGAACTATGAGTCAGACAAAAGGTTTCATTGAGAATACACTGACTGTCATAGACACAGAAATTTGTATTTCATAAGTTTTCCATGAAAGAAGGTTGTATACGTGGAAGAGGCCTGAAGACACTAGAAGGTTTCAGATAGATTATGTACTAGTAATACCGAGTTTTAGGAACTTGGTTTTAAATTGTAAGACATTTCCTGCGGCAGATGTAGACTCTGACCACAATTTATTGAATAAACTGTAGATTAAAACTGAAGAAACTGCCAAAAGGTAGGAATTGGAGGAGATGGGACCTGGATAAGGTGAAAGAACCAGAAGTTGTAGAGAGACCATTAGGGAACGGTTGACAAGAATGGGGGAAAGAAACGCAGTAGAAGACGAATGGGTAGCTTTGAGAGATGTAGTGAAGGCAGCAAAGAATCAAGTAGGTAAAAATATGAGGGCTAGTAAAAATTCTTGGGCAACAGAAGAGATAATGAACTTAATTGATGAAGAAGAAAATATAAAAATGCGGTAATGAAGCAGGCGAAAAGGAATACAAACGCCTCAAAAATGAGATCGACAGGAACTGCAAAATGGCTAAGTATGGATGGGTAGAGGACAAATGTAAGGATTTAGAGGCATATATCACTAGGGGTAAGATAGATACTGCCTACAGGAAAATTAAAGAGATCTTTGTAGAAAAGAGAACCGCCTATGTGAATATCAAGAGCTCAGATGTTAAACCAGTCCTAAGCAAAGAAGGGAAAGCAGAAAGGTGGAAGGAGTATATAGAGGGTATATTCAGGGTCGATGTACTTGAGGGCAATATTATGGAAATGGAAGAGGACGTATATTAAGATGAAATGGCAGATATGATACTGCGAGAAGAATTTGACAGAGTTGTGGATGAGCTGAGTCGAAACAAGGTCCCGGGAGTAGACAACAGTCCATTAGAACTACTGACGGCCTTGGGAGAGCCAGGCCTGACAGATCTCTACCATCTGGTGAGCAAGATGTATGAGAAAGGTGAAATATCCTCAGACTTCAACAAAAATACAATAAATGCAAACCCAAAGAAAGCAGGTGTCAACAGGTGGGAAAATTACCGAACTATCACTTTAATAAGTCACGGATGCAAAATACTAACACGAATTCTTTACAAACGAATGGAAAAACTGGTAGAAGCCGACCTCAGGGAAGATCAGTTTCGATTCCGTAGAAATGTTGAAACACGCGAGGCAATAATAACCCTATCACTTATCTTACAAGATAGTTTAAGGAGAGGCAAACCTACGTTTCTGACATTTGTAGAGTTAGAAAAAGCTTTTAACAATGTTGATTGGAATACTCTCTTTCAAATTCTAAAGGTGACGGGTATAAAATACAGGGAGTGAAAGGCTATTTACAATTTGTACAGAAACCAGATGGCAGTTGAGGGGCATGAAAGAGAAGAGGTGATTGAGGAGGAAGTGAGACGGGGTTGTATCCTATCCCTGATGTTATTCAATCTGTATACTGAGCAAGCAATGTAGGAAATAAAAGAAAAAATTAGAGTATGAATTAAAATCCATGCAGGAGAAATGAGAATTTTGAGGTTTTCTGACGACAGAGAAAGCAAAGGAGCAACTGAACAGAGTGGACAGTGTCTTGAAAGGAGGATATAAGATGAGAATCAACAAAAGCAAAACGAAGATAATGAAATGTAGTTGAATTAAATCCGAGACTGCTGAGGGAATTAGATTATTAAAAGAGACACTTAAAGCAGTAAATGAGTTTGCTATTTGGGGAGCAAAATAACTTATGATGGTTCAACTCGAGAGGATATTAAATGTAGAATGTCTGTGGCAATGAAAGCGTCTCTGAAGAATAGAAATTTGTTATCATCGAGTATAGATTTAAGTGACAGGAAGTCTTTTGTGAAAGTATTTGTATGGAGAGTAGCTCCGTATGGAAGTGAAACATGGACGATTAACAGTGTAGACAAGAAGAGAATAGAAGCTTTCGAAATGTGGTGCTGCAGCAGAATGCTGAACATTAGATAGGTAAATCACGTAACTAATGAGGAGGTAATGAACAGAATTGGGGATAAGAGAAATTTGTGGCACAGCTTAACTGGTAGGACATGTTCTGAGGCGTCAAGTGATACCAATTTAGAACTGCAGAGAAGCGTGGAACATAAAAATCGTAGAGGGAGACCAAGAAATGAATACACTAAGCAGATTCAGAAAGATGTAGGTTCCAGTAGTTATTCGGAGATGAAGAAGTTTGCACAGTATAGAGTAGCATGGAGAACTGCATCAAACTAGGCTTCGGACTGAAGTCTACAGCAGACGTTTTTCAGAATCTATATGCAGGATAGTGCATCAGACTCCTGTGTAGTTAGAAAGTCTACAGTTCAAACGTTCCAAGGGAGTGCACCATGTGTCAAATGTAAAAGTTTCCATGGCATAAACGAAAGTTGATTATAGGATATAAAGTTTCTTCATCATAAATCTGTATCGTGTGTATGTTTGCTTGTGTGCTTAACTATCCTTATGTCAAGATAATAGCCTATCGGCTTCTCCCTAGCATTATACCTGAGCATGTGTGTCACCATTGGCTAAATATTTCCTGGTTAAATTGTAGTGGGCCTAGATCTCACGATTTTAAAATAATATGGAGTACAATCCGGACGTAATCTCTTACAAAGACAACAAGTATGGTCGAATTTAAGTATTGTGTTTTGGAAGACTGCTAGATGATATGAACGCCTTTTTACGCAGCATCGTGTCTCTCAGAAAATCTCAGATTTCGTAGTCACTCAACGTTTTGACATCAATGAATCAGAGGAAATAAGAAATATTATATGTCAACTTATAGAAATGTGTGGCTGTAATGAGATGAATGTTGGATACAAGGAAGTGCCTTGTTCATGTTAATGTAGGAAGCGAGACTGTATGGAAGTTTTATTTGTCAGCCACTAAGGAAAGGATCACTACTTTTACGCTATGCATACACTGAGAGAGACGCAGCCTGAAAGAAGGATTAAAGTGCAACTAATTTGTACACAGTGAAATGCCAAAAGAAGATTTTGTTGTTGCTGAAGATTAATAGTGTACTGTTATTTTTTTACGCTTTTTTGTGATGGGATCCTTAATACTCGATGACAACCGAGATATATTATTGAGGAGTGTAATGTGAATAACGATGGCAATTCTGACTGGGAGAAAGAATTTTCGTAAAAATTATGTCCAAATGAGAATAACACTCGTACTAATGAGAGACCAACTAAAGAAAAAGTTCATGATATAGATCGACTACAGCCCTCGTGTGAGGTAATCAGTGCCATCTGTGAAATTAGGCAGACAAGGAGAAGAGGCAGGGACGACTGTTAAAAGTGGATTAAATAATATCTACATGAGAGGCCATGTCCTTGTATGGTTGTGCTGTGCCCGTGTGTTACTGTTTACTTTATAGGTGTTTTTCCAGCTATAGGTTTTCTGTGAAGAAAAGTGGGATTCTTGCTCATTGGCCAATGAAGATTAAAAAAATGTATTGAAGATGTGTGTACAGTTACTAGTCCCTACGAAACAGCAACAGTAACTGAGAAGGGGAAATCTGAAAATAGCAGATTGTCCACAACAACCAGTGTTTTGTGACAAAGTAGCCTGAGATAGACTAACCTGCTGCAAGTTGTCCTGGCACAGATATTTTCCTGTGGATCTGTGGTCTGTGTGAATGCTGACAGTAGTGAGAAGGGGGATGCACATATCTGCTATAGTGATGTAGTTTGAAGAAAATATACTTGGAGTAGTTACGTAGCTTCAAGGAAATGGTAGTAGCAGGAACTAGTCCCTTCTACTTCACCTCACCTCATCCCAGTTACTTATAGATAGGACTTTTTATTGTGTTGTGTAATATACCTTCTTGTCAATAGTGCCAAGAGTACCTCACTGTCATAATCATCATATTTTTTCTTAAAATTATTTTTAAAATGAAGATAATGCATTTAAAGCTTTACAACTGTTTGTCAATTATTATATTTTGGTCCCAGAGGGGATGAATCTATGCAATCCTGTCTACATTTTGAATTTCTGTTATTAAAGCTAGTTTTCTGACAGCTACTTGTGCCAGTCCATTGTGAATTCTTTTCATGTTTACTAGGAGAAATGGCTGGGTGTTATGATGTACTTATATCTGTTCTTAGTAACCTGTATGCGCAGATTAGATTAGATCAGATTAGATTAGATGTACTTTTCGTTCGAATTGACCCATGGTGAGGAGAAATTTGGAAATTTGTGGTAAGGTCATATTGGACAAAACTGCTGAGGTCGTCGGTCCCTAAGCCTACACACTGCTTAATCTAACTTAAACTAACTTACGCTATGGACAACACACACACCCATGCCAGAGGGAGGACTCGAACCTCCGATGGGGGGAGCAGCACGAACCGTGACAAGGCGCCCAAGACCACGCGGCTACCCCGCGCGGCATAGTGAGGACATCCTCAAGGTCGTCGACCATCTCAGAAAGCAAGCATACAGAGCAAATATTTACAAAATACGCCCAGAAATGGTAATGTACGTTCCACATACTCGAAATGAAATTCCGTTCTTGATGTGGAGTCGGTTAGAAAACATATCTTAAGCCTAATTTCATTTAAAATGTTCAACACTCTTAGGTGCATATGATAATTCTTGAGAATTTGTAGTCACTCATCATCAAATAAAAAAAAACATTTTACAGCACTTGTTTACAATGATCACATCACACCACAAAATTGGGACCGATGTCAGATTGTAAGCAATATTCAATTGTGTGATAATATTAATAACATACATGCTCAATAGCATCAACAAAAGCAAAACGAGGATAATGGAATGTAGTCGAATTAAGTCAAGTGATGCTGAGGGAATTAGATTGGGAAATGAGACACTTAAAGTAGTAAAGGAGTTTTGCTATTTCTGGAGCAAAATAACTGATGATGGTCGAAGTAGAGAGGATGGCAATGTAGACTGGCAATGGCAAGGAAAGCGTTTCTGAAGAAGAGAAATTTGTTAACATCAAGTATAGATTTAAGTGTCAGGAAGTCATTTCTGAGAGTATTTGTATGGAGTGTAGCCATGTATGGAAGTGAAACATGGACGATAAATAGTTTGGACAAGAAGAGAATAGAAGCATTCGAAATGTGGCGCTACAGAAGAATGCTGAAGATTAGATGGGTGGATCACATAACTAATGAGGAAGTATTGAGTAGGATTGGGGAGAAGAGAAGTTTGTGGCACAACTTGACCAGAAGAAGGGATCCGTTGGTAGGACATGTTCTGAGGCATCAAGGGATCACCAATTTAGTATTGGAGGGCAGCGTGGAGGGTAAAAATCGTAGAGGGAGACCAAGAGATGAATACACTTAGCAGATTCAGAAGGATGTAGGGTGCAGTAGGTACTGGGAGATGAAGAAGCTTGCACAGGATAGAGTAGCATGGAGAGCTGCATCAAACCAGTCTCAGGACTGAAGACCACAACAACAACAATGCTCAATAGGTTCTGCTAAGAAATTCATCAATGGACAAGAAGAAATTCGCTACCATTAAATCCTTTAGACTCTTCTCAAACTGAATTTCGTTATTAGTGATTTATGGTTGATGGCATGTTATTGAAAATGTATACTGCGGAATGGTGGACACCTTTCAGAACCAAGTAGGTGACTTTAAATCATTGTGAAAGCTATTCTTATTTCTAGTGTTGATTCCATGAACAGAGCTGTAGATTTGGGAAAAAAAGATATATTTTAATGACGAATTTCGTTAAGGAATAAATATATTGGGAAGCCTTAAATAGCCCTCTACAGCTCATTCTTGAGTTCACACCACAAATAATTCATATTCCACATTTTTGGGCTCGGAAATCTTTACCTTTGCTTCATGAGTTACTCCAGAAAATTGTTCCGCATGACATTATGGAATGAAAGTAAGCATAGTACGCTAGCGTTTTTTTTTTTTAATTTTTACATCACTTGTGTCTCACAAAATTCACACAGCACATAGATATTTGTTTAGGCGCTTCAACAGTTCTCTGGTATGCTCCTCCCAGTTAAATCTGTTATTAAGATGTAATGCTAAGAATTTAACACACAATCCTTGTACGCCCTACGCCATATTGCAGGTGACAGTACTTCAGGTAACGTTAAGCTCGGCAGTCTGAGAGGTGCCATTGGACAGGATTACACCATGTGCCGGCTCTGGTATTCACGCTGCCCTTGCTCTCATTTAGATCATCAGTACAAATGGCGCAGCCTACACATTCTCTTCATAGTAAACTACACTAAACAGCGACACTTAAAACTTGGACGACATTCTTTTGACAGGGGATGACACCAATGGTCACTCAACTTGTCCCGAAGGTTCGCCAAGGTGACAACATCTCCTCTCATCAGCCCAGGTAAAAATAGTTTTTGCATGATCTGCAGGATAAGCAAAGACCATTACAAAGAATTATTCTGGGAAAGGGTGCCGGAGATTTTCTACTCTGGAATTAACATAGAGTAATTCTACTAATATTCTTCGCCACATTTATTGGTCATGGTTGTAATTTTGATTTAGTATATATTTTTACTAATTTTTCTTAGAAAAATCGTAAATGTTAAAGTAACTTACATTTAAATATATAATCGTATCTGTAAGTATGTGCTTTGGTGTTGCACCTTTACATAAACTCAACGTAAATTTTGTGGTTACTGTAAACTAAGTATTACGCCCACTAGGAAACGACTGTGTATCTGTGTAATTGAAACGCAGATACCTGAAAGTGAAGCTATGGTCTACGTCACAGAAATTCGTTAAGGGAGGATCGTTATATACATTGTACGAAGAAGAATCTTTATGAGTCAAGTTCCGGAATCCGATAAGTCGAGCTGAAGGCAAATGGTTCAAATGGCTCTGAGCACTATGGAACTTAACTGCTGAGGTCATCAGTCGCCTAAAACTTAGAACTACTTACACGTAACTAACCTAAGGACATCACAGACATCGATGCCCGAGGCAGGATTCGAACCTGGGACCGTAGCGGTCGCGCAGTTCCAGACTGGAACGCCTAGAACCGCACGGCCACTCCGGCTGTCGAGCTGAAGGAAAGAGAGATACAATCATGTGAAGAAGTTACATTGTTACAGTTTTAGAGGATCATCAGAAGCAACGAAGTGTTTGGTAACTATTCCGTCTTGAAGAAATGTAGTGTCAAAATCTATGTTGAACATCAAGTATACAAAATATCCGCAAGCAGTGCATACGGCTCAAGAAGAGAGGATGTTGTTATATTTACGGAAGAAGAAGCGAAAGTAATTTTCTGAGCAAGATTTAAAGAAGCAACAGGAAGCAACAGGAATCAACAGTCGTGTAATGGTGGAAAGCAGATGTGACGTGGTTTCGTAGAACCCAGTAAGAAACTGGCCTTCGACTTGAATCTGTCTAGCAGAAGATAAGCACACTGGATTGTCGTTGGAGTACGTTAAGTGGACTTTCATGCTTCAGTGAGATAAAATTGTTATATACATGTGTTGTCTTTATCTGAATCAGCCAATATTATACGGACTTACTTTATTAACAAACAATTTTTATCTGTTTAACTTTGTAGTGTAGAAGTGTAGCACATTTGAGTGAAAGTTTAAATATAAAGCACACATTGCTCGATCATATAAATCTGTTATGCCAGCGCGTTCTTCTCTACATCTAGATCTACATCTACATGAATACTCTGCAATTCACAATTAAATGCGTGACAGAGGATTTATAGAACCACCTTCAAGCTACTTGTTTACCGTTCCACTCTCGAACAGGAAAAATGAACACTTAAATCTTTCTCTGCGAGCTCTGACTTCTCTTACACACATACGATGTTTGTTTTACTCATAGATCACATTTAAATCGCAGCTGCAATTTTCTATAAAGTGTTTGTGGCATTTCATGTAATCAAATTGATTTTTAGAGCAGTAGGTTACAGAAAAATATTTTTTACGTAATTCACAAGGGCTGAATCGAGAACTGGCGCTGTATTGTCAGCAGCCTAGTCTAACGACACCTTGACAGTCGAAAATCACAGCAATCACCTTCCACTGTCAGCATTTACGACTATCTCTGGTAGAAAAGCGTCGAATCACATTTTTGACTCCACGCTGAAAACATCTACAGCATGGCGTGTGTACGAGAACGTAATAATATGCACCATTTAGTATTTGAGTGCAGTTTATGATTTACAACGTATTAGAAGAGTACTGAACAATCAGAAATTACATATTAAATCCAAACTCTTTTGTATTTCAAAAACTATAGGAATATGTTCACGCTGTCAGTGCTCAGCACATTTGTAACTGAGTACACGGCAATAGTGGCTTTTCTTGAAGTTATTTTCCTTACTGTTTTAGTGCGATTACAATTATTTGCCCTCAAGATGGTTTGTAAAGTTTTAGCAGGGTCATTACAGATGGAGCTCTTGTAACGTCACGTTAGAGAATTCATAGTTTTACTTGATTTTATACATTGTCCAGTATTCAATACTAACTCCAACATTTACTCAAGAAATTAGTACTATTGTACTTCACTACGCAGTATTTGTGCGCCTCTGTATAGTGTGACTGTGTGAGTGTTTGAGTACAAATGCTAGATGCATCAGTACGTAAAGAATTGAGAGAGTGCTCTGACAGTAAAGTTATCTATCAGTGCAGATATTTAGCAGTTCAATAACGCAAAGAGAATTTATCGCAGTATTTTGTGTGAGTGAATGTGTGTGTGTGTGTGTGTGTGTGTGTGTGTGTGTGTGTGTGTGTGTGTGTATGTGTGTGTGTGTGAGAGAGAGAGAGAGAGAGTCAGATTAAGAATAAAGCACATTTGTCATCGGGCCAGTGAGACACTGCAACGAGTTACTGCAGAACACACAGTTGTTTAATTTCTGTTTATTTTGATAAAACGGCATCAAGTATAAAAAGAGTCGTTTCAGTCACTGAAGATCAAGTTGTGCTAAAGTTGAAAGAAGCAGAATTAGGAGTTGATAAACACATGATTAGAATTGTTTTAAAAACATGAGATTCACTGTAATGAAGCAAACACTCAAAATATCACCATCAGTGACTGGATGGTTCAGCCCGTATTCGAAATTGGGGCATGTAAGTAAATAACGGGTGAAGCGCCAAAAAATGAAAATTTGAGTTGTAGGTGAAATTCCGCTGTGATCGCCAAGGCCAATGATACACATTCTGACACAAGCACGAGAACAGCGGGAAACAATGCTTACAGCTGCCACAAAACGACATTCGTGTCTAACACTGTCGACGTTCAAATAATGAGTCTTGTGCCAAGCCTCTGGTAATGCCTTAGCGTACACTATTGTGAATTGATGAGCGTTGCAACAATAGGGCAACGCTGAAGTAATTATTACAGAAATAGCACAGAATATTTCAAAAAGTAAAGGAAAATTCCACCAAAATGGAGGAAGAGAGATGAAGGTAGAGCTCAAAGTGAAAGAAAGAAACTACGCAGCGAAGGGAACGAATGCACTCTTCCTTCATTCAGGCAGGCACTGTAAAATGTACTACTTATTGAAGCTCTCAAATTACAACTTTTGCATTCGTGTTGGTGATAATCAAACCGGTAACATGTTTCTCTGGCATGTGGCCGTACGTGGCAAGGATGGGAATGCAACTGCTTCCTGTGTGCACCAAACTTTTACATCGAAATTTACTTCTAAAAAGAAACTAATAACATGAACTGACTGCTGCTGTGGGGAGAACAAAAATACGACGATGTTTGTGTGGCTTTACCTAACAGTAAAGGGTTAGCTTACGGAAATAGTACACTTTTATGTTATGCGATCGTGATTTTGAGAAATGAAAGAGACTAACGGTGCGTGAAGCTACGAAAGATTTAGCTCCCCTCTCACTGAACCTACGCGCACGACACCACAAACCTATGTTTACGACTTTAAGTCAGCTGCCGAAAAATATAAAAGTTCACCAGTGCGCATATTTCAATAGCACAGTGGATCAGACTGGCAACTGAACGCCTAGGGACTCTGTATTCATCAACTCTCAATGAAACTGAAGAGTTCAAGGACAATTACACCTTGAAGATGTATGTGAAGCCTTCCGATTATCAGAATATGCAGCTGGAAACACTGCCTTATGAACCTAGGTTTTCTGAAGGATAGAGAAGGGATTTAGCTAAAATGATTGCATTTGTCAGAGAGGAGAACATTCTGAACTGACTGCTAATTGCTATGAGGGCACTTGTATCATTATTTAAGTTAAAGCCGTTGCATACAGAATATTTTATTATCTTCAAATTTTATATCATTTTGTTCTTACCGTAGAATAACAACACGTATATGAAAAGAAACCTGTACTGTTTTTATGTTGTACCGTGATCTCCAACTTTTATATTGCTTTTGTACAACTGCTATACATAACCACAACAATATGCTAATTGTCGGACCGCCTTCCAAAACTAATTTCAGCCACAAGTATTTCCATCTTCAGTGGGTTCTTTAATTCTAAAACGTGCGGAGATAGCATATACAAAAGTATATTTAAAAAACAAACAGTGAACATGTAGTAATCTTTTACAACGTTTTGTACCTATGCTATTGCTGCATATTTCAGAATTAAGGATGCCACTATAGATGGCGATATTTGTTGTCAAAACTAGTTTAGGAATAAATAAATAAATAATAAAATTTTTTGCATCAAGGCTGAGCCAAATTTCCCATATTGTTGTTTTTGTATGGAAAGACGGACCGATGGAGGAGCTGCAAGATTAAATTGCTGCTATAAACATTTTGCTAATTATCTCTAAACCAGATTTTTGGCGCTTAAACTAGTATTTAGTTACAGGCCACAGTTGCTTTCACGGGTTCAATATAATTTTCAGTAGAAGCTGAGCACATTGTTACGGAGTACCTGAAAGACGATGTACGGAGCAAGAGACATGCAAACAGCAGCAACCGTGCACTCTACGCTGGCGGTGATCTGTCGCAGACACGTGGGGTGCACCTCGATGCTCTGAAGGTTGATGACAGCTGAACCAGCCGACGACCAGAACTGCATGGCCATCACTACCACTGCCATGGCGACACTCGGAACACCAACTGCAAGGTCAAAACACATGGGCTGTATGGCTGAAACAGATTTGTTAGAACCATATTTGTAACCACACAAGAGTAAAGGAAATCGAGTGATTTTTCCAGTGCCTTCTAATGAACTGTCCTGTTAAGGTACAAATGATAAAAGTCTTTTGGATTTCACGTTGTCAGGAACTAAGCATTACCACAGTCATTAGGGTGGTGCTGTACCATCAGCCCTGTTGCCGTTGTGAATAAGCCTGTTGAATGCTGAAGGCGACGGAATCGGGGAAAGTTACAGAATTATGTTTTCTGCATGTTCTGAAGCCCACCTACGTAGTTGAATGTGTGTGAAATCTTATGGGACGTAACTGCTAACGTCATCAGTCCCTAAGCTTATACACTACTTAAGCTAAATTATCCTAAGGACAAACACACACACTCATGCCCGAGGGAGGACTCGAACCTCCGCCGGGACCAGCCGCACAGTCCATGCTACGTAGTTGAATGATTGACGTGGCTGCCTCCAATGCAGCGTCTAGAGTCTGCCAATTATGCTATGAAGACGGTTCCGAGGCGTCTCCCGTGACCTCAAATGAAAGTCTCCTGCAGTCCTCGACTTATCGTGGAACATTTCGAAATTTATCCGCAAGTATCGCGTCACCTAGGCAAAGGTCCCCAGTTCAAGTCTCGGTCCGGCACACAGTTTTAATCTGCCAGGAAGTTTCATATCAGCGCACACTCCGCTGCAGAGAGAAAATCTCATTCTGGGTCTCGAAATTCATTTTCTGTGCCCGTATAAAAATTTCAGGTCCCACTCTTCTTGCAGGACCAGTCCTTCTGTTAATATCGTCACGATTGGCTCAGTTCATGATTTCTGCGTGCCACTCCCTGCCAGTCTGCCAAGAGCATCTGTCCCTTTCTTTTCTCCTCTCATTTCACAACCTTCCTTTTCGCTTTCGTCTCCAACGTGCTGTTGGAGCGTCTCACATTGCGTCTACTAGAAAACTAGAATTCCTTATCAGGGTATCCGGTAGACGGCGGAAGAATTTTGTTGACGCCATTCGTTACTCTCAGCATGTCACATTATGCCGTTTACCGGTAAGTGCACGCAAACAGATTTATGCATGACTAAGGGGAACTCAGTCTATGACTAGCTGGCATAACGAACTAGATCCGGAGATCTTCCTGTGATTCCACTTAGGCCAGTAGGGAAATGCTAATGCTAATGTAAGCTACCCCTTCGCAGGATGTAGGATTCTTGCCCAAGCTTTACAATCTAAACAATTGTATTACCTCTTCCATTGAAACAAAACTGTAGCGTTTTTTGCTTCAGTTGGTTGTAAATCACTGTAGCACTCATCATTCACAAGAGATGGCAGGTAGCCTGAAAAACGTGCAAACCAACAGGGTAACAATGGCTAAACAAGTCTTTGTGAGATGACACTAGGGGATGTCATCGACAGTTACTGTTTTATGTATCACAAGTATCACAAGAAACAGACAATACAAAAATTGTTCGGAAGTGGCCGAAACGACATGGTTATAGTGGAAACAAACGATTTTATCCTGGATCAAGAATTTTTATGACAGTTAGTACCTCTCAGCATACACTTCCTGACAAAAAATGAAGAAACAATTGGACATGTTTAGATGTGAATACAACTTTGTACACTTGCTCACCATTGGTCTGTATGCAAATGGTTAGTGTTGCAATGTTCTGTGACTGGTAGAATGGCCACTGTTCTGCATTAGTATAGTTTACGTTTAGTGTTGTTATCAGGTGTGCTGTGATATATGAGGGGACTCAAGTACGTCAGATGTTGAGTGACCACTGTGAATAACATCGAGACGCTGCATATTTGTATGAGACTGCGTTATCACATGAGTGACCTCACTGTGGGCCTCCATTTGACCAGCTCGTCGAATTGTGTGGTATCAAGATTTGTGGGACATACGCCTTTCAATTCAGGCCGACCGACCGAATCTGCCGTGTAGGTGGTCTAGGGAATTATGATCCCATCACAACACACCCAGCTGCATTAATAGTAGCGTCATGATTGGGAAACATGTATTGCTGACGAATATTCTCGCATTTTTTACAGTAGTGAATCGTGGTACTGCACTGCATTCAATAACCGTCGACGACGGGTCTGAAGCGACTTGGGAGGAGGTTCCATTCTTTCCATGTTTCGGAAAGGCACAACGGTGTTGCTCCTGGCGTCATAGTCTGGGGAACCTTTCGGTACGAGGTGCATTCAAGTTCTAATGCCTTCGATTTTTTTTCTCCGGACTGGAAAGAGATAGAATCATGCACATTGTTTTAAAATGAGGCCGCGTTCATTGTCAATACGTCCCAGAGATGGCAGTACCGTACGGCATATGGAATTTTACAGCCACCGGCGAGAATGAGAACTGTTTTAAATACTTAAAATGGCGACGTTTTCCTTACTTGAACAGCGTGCAATCATTCGTTTTCTGAATTTGCGTGTGTGAAACCAATTGAAATTCATCGACAGTTGAAGGAGACATGTGGTGATGGAGTTATGGATGTGTCATAAGTGCATTCGTGGGTGCGACAGTTTAATGAAGGCAGAACATCGTGTGACAACAAACCGAAACAACCTCGGTCTCGCACAAGTCGGTCTGACGACATGATCGAGAAAGAGTAGAGAACTGTTTTGGGGGATCGCCGAATGACTGTTGAACAGATCGCCTCCAGAGTTGGCATTTCTGTGGGTTCTGTGCACACCATCCTGCATGACGACCTGAAAATGCGAAAAGTGTCATCCAAGTAGGTGCCACGAATGCTGACAGATGGCCACACGGCTGCCCGTGTGGCATGTTGCCAAGCAATGTTGGCGCGCAACGACAGCATGAATGGGACTTTCTTTTCGTCGGTTGTGACAATGGATGACACGTGGATGCCATTTTTAAATCCAGAAATAAAGCGCCAGTCAGCTCAATGGAAGCACACAGATTCACCGCGACCAAAAAAATTTCGGGTAACCGCCAGTGCTGAAAAAATGATGGTGTCCATGTTCTGGGACAGCGAGGGCGTAATCCTTACCCATTGCGTTCCAAAGGGCACTACGGTAACAGGTGCATCCCACGAAAATGTTTTGAAGAACAAATTCCTTCCTGCACTGCAACAAAAACGTCCGGGAAGGGCTGCGCGCGTGCTGTTTCACCAAGACAACGCACCCACACATCGAGCTAACGTTACGCAACAGTTTCTTCGTGATAACAACTTTGAAGTGATTCCTCATGCTCCCTACTCACCTGACCTGGCTCCTAGTGACTTTTGGCTTTTGCCAACAATGAAAGACACTCTCCGTGGCCGCACATTCACCAGCCGTGCTGCTATTGCCTCAGCGATTTTTCAGTGGTCAAAACAGACTCCTAAAGAAGCCTTCGCCACTGCCATGGAATCATGGCGTCAGCGTTGTGAAAAATGTGTACGTCTGCAAGGCGATTACATCGAGAAGTAACGCCAGTTTCATCGATTTCGGGTGAGTAGTTAATTAGAAAAAAAATCGGAGGCCTTAGAACTTGAATGCACCTCGTATAACCTCAGGTCACGACTGGCAGAGATTGAGGGAGCACTGGCATATGCCCTGAAAACCCAAATGTTACCTCTCATCTGACGGTATAATGATGCTTTTTTTCAACACAATGTTCTTACACATGTGGCACATGTCTATATGAACTCTCCGAATGATGCTGAGGTGCTCCTGTGGCCAGCTAGATCGTCAGATCTGTCCCAGATGTAACATGTGTGGGAGCAGCTCGATCATAAATTCGATTCCGGTGGCAATATCTGGCATATCAAGGACAAGGTAACAACACTGGTGGGCCAGCTAGCCACAGGAAAGGATACAACGGATTTATGTAACTCTTCCCAAAAAAATCACTGCATGCACCCTGGAGGGAAGAGGTGCAACAGCATACCGATAAGTGGGTTCATATAGCCAACTTCTCTGTAAATTTGACTGGGTTCTGTAATTGCTGAAACAACATCACATACCCTCTCAACCCATGAGTTTTCATTGTGTTTCCTCATCCACTTCTGAGTGCTTCACTTCGTTTGTCGGGCAGTGGAGATCGACTGTTGCCAAATAGTCTGACTCGATTGACACAATAATTTTAGTCGCAGTACAGATGTTTGAAATCTCCAGTCCTTGGCAGGTGGAGGAGGGCGCCAGCAGGCAAGTGTGAGAGGTGTGTGAGCGCTCTCACGGGCTGTGTTGTTTACCTGTGAGCAGTACGGCAGAGAGTGCACCCAGGAGGCCGACCAGCGCCAGACACGCGACGCTGGACCACCGGCGCCCGAAGTGGGTCCCACAGTAGTGCTGCAGCAGCACAGACGCCGCCTGCGCCACGGCCTGAGCAGACACCGCCACCAGCGGGTTCACGCTGATGATGCCCACGCTCAGTACCAGTGCTAACATCGTCATCCAGCACAGGGACCTGTCAACATATGGGACGCTTCTGTATCCTCTCAGAAAGGTCGTACTTTAGAACAGACACGAACTCAGCTTCTACACCAAAGTCAGCAATTAGCAGCAGCAGCATTTAAACCAGACTGAATCAGATCGTCATTATCAAACATCTGGGCCCATCTGTGACGCAGCTGTATTTACCGCTGTAGGCTCACGAATCCCTGCCCACACCTGGGCTCCCGGAAGCTTGGACAACTCCACACTTTGCCACCATCTTTGGAGCACAACACGATGGACCAGCCACCCATCTCCCTCCCATCCCCCTGAGGTGTCAATGGAGGACCTCTTCAGTTCGGATCACTGCAACACATTGCAGTCAGATGTTACACACAGCTACCACCACTGGGCTGTCCATACTTCAGTCATGGAGTAAGAACCTCCTGTCAACACAGCACCAGTGGCAGCAGGGTTCATGTTCAGCAGCCAGAGGCTGACGCACCGGAGACACTGTGATGTGGTAATCACGTCGCCTGCCATTGTTGCTCGCAGTTTCCTAGACCCCTGATTGTAAACGAACAGCAATAAATAAGTTGTAACCGCAGCTGGACCTTCTTCTGCTGTACATCGCATCATTCTACAGCAGAGAGTCCCTGTCCACAACCAGCCATCTTCTAAATAAAATTGTAACCGATGGTGCATAAGCCAGCCACCCTTCGGACCGTAACGACTGGTGTCAGAAGCAGTGCTGAGGATGAGGATGGATGACAACAGGAAGGCAGCACCTGGACCCATGTTGGTGCAATCTGACACAGAAATGCAGGTAAATTCCGAAATTATAGCTGTTTTGGGCCTGTGTGGTCGTTTCCCTAACGTTTCTCTTTCCTTTTTATTTTAATTTTGAGTAACTGGTATACTAGTATTTATTATTAAACATTCAATATTGCTCAAGACGTTTAAGCTCAGAGTGCGATTCAGCAGTTGAGAGATGAAGTAGCTCAGGTGCAGATGGAATTGGGACAGTTAACGGAGGGAAGGAGGAAACCATCCTTTCTGAGGCACCTAGCTTTGACGCTGACAGCGCTTCATTGGTCATCTCACTGTCTCGTAAATTAGAAGACAATGTCTTTGTGACATCTTGGATATTCGGGAATCCAGCCAGATGTTTGCGTCGTTCTCGCACGATATTTCAACAGCGTGCCTCGCTGTCTTCTTCAGGTGCTACCTGAGACTGGTCCTTGGATCGATCGAGTCCAGTATTTATTCCTGGAAGGAGCTGGGCGTTCCCTAATCGGTCCGCACCGAGGCGAGTGTTCCGTCAGTGGTCCGCGCCCGCCAGACTCGGCGCCGAGCCAATGGGCTCCAAATCCCCGCCAATCGCGTAATCACCTGGATGCTCATGTAACTCAGCACTTTGGTGCTGTGAGGATTCAGCCGTCACCACGTCCACTGAGGGGTCAACAGAGGACTTCTTCCCTCTGAACGCTGGAACGTGACACCACTAGGAGTACATACAGGTACCACTATCAGACCACCCAAGCTTTGACCGATGAATACGAGCAGTAGTGTCAGTGGAGTGTATGATCAATAACCAGAGCCTGATAAACAGGGTATGCCCCAATGGAGTATCTACTTTGCCCGTCATCAATCACTTGCAGTTTCCAGGATGCACGACTGGAAACAAACAACAATAAAAAATGTATATAGTTGCAGACTGAAGTGATGAATGAAAATCTGAACTAAGGCCCAGATTCGAACCCAGTTCTCCTCCTCGCTAAGAATATGCGCTAACCGCTATGCCACCGTGGCACAATGGCTTTGCACAACTGCTCGTGCTACTCCAGACGCCTCCCTCCTCAGTCTAAATTCCCACCGATGCCACAGCCAACTTGGTATTCCCTCTACACTTGAACAGCATTACAGAGGCTCTGCATCTGTATTCCAGTAGTACCCCAGCATTGGGCTACCTTGCTGGCTAAGCTGTTTGGCAAGCACGAAAATAAGCAGTAGAAATTTTCGCCTTGTGGAGGTGGGCATTACCTTGCTAGAATCTAAGCCCAGAATGGATTGCTCGCAAGGGCCACAAAACAGGGAGTAGACTTTCGTCAACGTTCCACTGTGCTGTAATGATGCCGGGGTTGAAAGGAAAGGGGTCCTGCTACGAAATCAAACGGCACCCCAGACCATCACTCCTGGTTGTCGGACTGTATGGGGTGACAATCAGGTTGGTATCCCAGCAGTGTCCAAGATGTCTCCAGTCACGGCTTCGGCCTAGAATCTTTTTGACTGAACTAGAACTGTCTTCAGTGATCACCTTCACTTCGAACTGAGCCCAGATGGCCAGCGAAGATGTGTATGGAGGCACCCCAGAGAGCAGATGGATACCACCAACCTGATTGTCGCCCATCATATGGCCCAACAACAGGAGTGATGGTCTAGACTGCCATTTCTTTTCATAGGAGGAGCCCTTTGGTTATCGTCCATGGCACCTTTATAGCACAGAGTTATGTCGACCATATTGTACCTCCCATTTTGTTGTCCTTCATGGCAAGCCATCCTGAGCTTCCACTTTAGCCAGACAATGCTCACCCACACAAGGCGAGAGTTTTTACTGCTTCCCTTGGTTGTTGACAAGTGCCAGCAAGGTGACCTGATCTCCACCACAGCTGAGAACGTTTCGAGCAATTTTGGCATGGCCCTCTAACCAGTTCGAGATTTTGACAATCTAATGCACCAGTTGGACAGAATTTGGCACAGTGAACTCAGGAGCACATCCAGCTAACTATCGATGTCAAACCGGTTCATGAATGACTGCACAACAGGTCGAATCACCAGACTAACGCACAAAATTGTCGGTTAGGGTGCGTGGGGCAACCTCGGTACTGTTCCTGCAGTCATACGAAATCGCACCCCAGGTCATATATTCAGGTGTAGGTCCCGTGTGTCTAGAACGCAGACAGGTTGGCTGCAGTTCCTGAACTGGCCTCCTTCTGACCAACACACGGCCATCACTGTTACCGAGGCAGAACAGGCTTTCATCAGAAAACATAACAGACCTTCACCCTGTCCTCCAAGGAGCTCTCGCTTGATACCACTGAAGTAGTAAATAGCACTCCGTCTTCAGGCCACAAGTGGCCCATCGGGATCATCCGACCGCCGTGTCATCCTCAGTTGAGGATGCGGATAGGAAGGGCATGAGGTCAGCACACCGCTCTCCCAGTCGTTATGATGGCTTTCTTTGACCGGGGCCGCCACTATTCGGTCAAGTAGCTCATCAATTTGCATCACGAGGCTGAGCGCACCCCGAAAAACGGCAACAGCGCATGGCGGATGGATGGTCACCCATCCAAGTGCCGGCCACGCCCGAAAGCGCTTAACTTTGGTGATCTCACGTGAAGCGGTGTATCCACCGCGGCGAGGCCGAAGTAGCAGATGGCGGTGGTTTAGGGCCAGTGGAATGCACGCTACAGGGCATCTGGCATGGAACTGTCATTGAATTAACCGATTTGTAAGGTTCGTTGTGTCACTGTGGTGCCAACTACTGCTCATACAGCTGCTGCAGATGCAGTACAATTCGCCAGCGCCATACGCTGAACGTGATGGTTTCTCTCTCGGTGGTGTTAAGTGGCCGTCCGGAATCACATCATCGTGTGACCGTACAAGTGCCAGCAATAATGTGCAGTGGCTGAATTCCTAGCAGGACCATTCAGCTTCTCATAGCCATATTACACGACTTGCTTCAAATTCAGTGAGGATTTGACAATGCGGTCTTTGTCGTTTTAAAGGCATTCTTGACTAACAACTACTCACTACGTCCAATCTCAAAGATAAGTAGCTAGCGCTCACGACCGTTGCATCGTGTAATTAAAACAAACCTGATTTTCATTCTCATAGTTGACACTTCTAGGGCCACTCTGAAGTGACTGGCTCGAAATTTGAATAGACATCATCTTTCAGATGTAGAAATACGCCTACTGGCTTTCGTTTATGTCGCACAACACTTTCTTGGTGTTGTGATAATTTTTTCCGTCAGTGGATATTTGGAATTGCGTTAAATGTTTGCGTAGTGTTTATCACATTTCATTGTGATTTCTGTGTTTAAGGTTTTCTCTTTATCTGCAACGAATGCGATGACGAAATCGATATATCGCACTCGACAAAGCCCGCCGCGCGGGATTAGCCGAGCGGTCTGAGGTGCAGGAGTCATGGACTGTGCGGCTCGTCCCGGCGAAGGTTCGAGCCTCGCTCGGGCATGGGTGGGTGTGTTTGTCCTTAGGATAATTTAGGTTAAGTAGTCTGTAAGCTTAGGGACTGATAACCTTAGCAGTTAAGTCCCATAGGATTTCACACACATTTGAACATTTTTGAACAAAGCCCAATAATTATGTTCACACGTTCACCTCTTTCGTGGAGCGGCCTTATCTATACAGTTTGGTGCACACAGAATGACGTGTTGCATAGTCATACAGCTCGCTTTACTTCCGCCAAGTGGTCGGCCGAACGTTTATATGACTGTCATTTCCAGATTTTGCCTCTACGTTGGGTAAGGCAACTTGATCTCTTGAATCGCGGTATGGACACAACTAGGTAACAATTCATTATGAGGCTGTTGGAAGTGTGAACTGATTAACTTATTCGTTAAGATCCTATAGCTTTTAGCCTAATTTATTGTTGTGTTTCACTGCAGGCGACCTCATGATATTGTAACGTACGAAAAAGGTCGTGACAGAAGAAATGTGTTCCAGTTCATTTGTGGAAGTTTTCGTTAATCGTTAATATTGCGATACATTGCGGTATCAGAATGTATTACATCTTTTATTCTAACACTGGCAGCTCAAAGAGGTAATTCACATTTGTGGCAAAGAACACAGCTAATGTGGCTTTATGAAAGTAACGATAACATTACGAAGAACTATATGTTAAACACTCACACTTCACATGATCCAAAGAAAAAGACTGGATGAGAGATACACGCGAACGACTCGTGGCAATGATGTTCAATCGCTGTCACATTCTGCACTGGGAAATAATAAGGAGTGACCAGTAAAGCAATCGAATTGAGCAAGTACGCTTGTCGAGAGTTACAATTTTACCTCGACAAGTGCTGCGGTCTTATGACTATAGCTGTGACTGACCTCGTATGCGGATTATGGATTTGTAAGTTAACTGCTGTAGAAAAGTTCCCAATTTTGTACCGCTGTGTCGACCGGACAAGACACAGCCAGGGCAGAAGTACCACAGGCGCAAAGAGCGAGCAGGTGCCAGCGCCATAGAGAGTCGCCACTTGTACAAATTCCACCAGCGCCACGGGCGGCGCTTAGGATGAAGACATCGACTTCGCCTCGGCCAATTGCCGGCCGAGTACAATCCGCCAATGACCAGCCGACAACGGACAGAAGCCTATTCGGAAGACAGAAGAGCAGCTCTCGCCGACTTTGTTACAGATCATCTTCTAGGGCTGGCTTAGACACGGAACGTCGTATAGTGAATGAACTCTTAAGAAGTGAAGAGACAGTTGCTGTAAATTGCGTTAGCTGTGTGCTGTGAAGTTTACCCACGATTATTTTCACTTAGTCATTGAGGGCCTTTTTTGTCTTATCTTATATGCAGTGTTCGAGACTTAATCATTCAACAAGTCACAAAGATAAGTAAATCTTTTAACTCATTTGTGTGGCTTTGTTACTAATTTGTTGGAGTGTTGTAGAACCTTCGTTCTCCTACCCTGTTACGTGACCCTGAGGCATAGCTGTATTACAGTGGCAGGGAGAAATTCTCTTAGTGGTGTACTGCGCCCCAAGCCGTTTCACGAACCCACAAACTCACCCTCCACAGCAGTAGCGACGAGGCTTTACAAAACGGGCGACGAGGGTTTACAAAAGATACCTCCCATCGCACCCAACGGCTTATTTGCATCATGAGAAACGAAACAGTGTGGAAGAATCTCTGGCTTCAGCCACGTAAGTTAACTGTGTCTGAGTGGAGAACCAAAATGTCTAAACTGGTGTCCTACACTGACATACCAAACAACTGTGCCCAACAAAACAAGCGCTTAGAACACATCAGAATTCCTCTATTTTAATTAAACACGTGTCTAGAATAACTGATGACCGTCAAGGATAAGCCAGATATTAATGTTGTTGCTATTGTGCTCGAACTTAATCAAGAAGACGTAGTTAATTACATTAACTGAAATTCATGATCTTATAGGTTTTAAATGTAAAATGTTACTGTACGTCATCCAGGGCTGTGCTGATACAAAATGGCGCACGATAGTTAGGGCAGACGTATGGGAAACAATCGGCAACTAAACTGAAAAGTTCATAAAAAGATAAACTGTTTGGAAAACAGAAACTGAGCTTAAAGAAATGACCACTACCATGTATGTGACTGCTGAACTTTATTTACTCGAGAGCACAGAGTCAATGAAAACAGTAGAAATAAATCAGCAAACATAAAATGTTCACGGTTGAGCTGGTAATCTTCGCCAAACTTCTAGCAATGCAATTAAGCCGAAAGACGGAATTTTTAACACGAATAATGTATAACTTTTACAAGAGCTTTTCGATCCGAACTCACGACTGAAATTGCGACAACACGCGTCTTCATCGTTGCTAGGTAACAAAAATTACTCAGGCTTTTATACTCTGCCTGTTGGTTCTTTTTCTTCCAACCGTTCTAAACATAGAAAGTCATTCACTGGGTCAATGACTTTATTGCTGCTTTTACTGTTTTCTTCTTCGTATTTACTTCAGAATTATTTTAGTTTTATTATGGTTTCAAACCTACTTTCAAATTCAGTTTCCTTCATTCTTTGTTACCCCAAGAGATGCCCCCTTCAGATGTCGTTTCATACAACTCGAAGTTCTACCTTTTCTTTCAGAAACCATGCGCGAGATTTTCCTGTTCTCTCGCTTGCTACGTGCAACGTGTGAGGCCTACAGAAAGAATTGAACGTCCTATTTGTAGGAATATTTTGTGTAAATAAATTTTGTACCTTATTTATGGATCATATGTTGAAAACAATAGACTGGCTGAGTGAGATTAAGATATGTGAACACAAAATAAGCAGTCTTGCATATGCGGATGACTTAGTTGTGATGGCAGATTCGATTGAAAGTTTGCAAAGTAATATTTCAGAGCTAGATCAGAAATGTAAGGACTATGGTATGAAGATTAGCATCTCCAAAACGAAAGTAATGTCAGTGGGAAAGAAATATAAACGGATTGAGTGCCAAATAGGAGGAACAAAGTTAGAACAGGTGGACGGTTTCAAGTACTTAGGATGCATATTCTCACAGGATGGCAACATAGTGAAAGAACTGGAAGCGAGGTGTAGCAAAGCTAATGCAGTGAGCGATCAGCTACAATCTACTCTCTTCTGCAAGAAGGAAGTCAGTACCAAGACTAAGTTATCTGTGCACCGTTCAGTCTTTCGACCAACTTTGTTGTATGGGAGCGAAAGCTGGGTGGATTCAGGTTACCTTATCAACAAGGCTGAGGTTACGGATATGAAAGTAGCTAGGATGATTGCAGGTACTAGTAGATGGGAACAATGGCAGGAAGGTGTCCACAATGAGGAAATCAAAGAAAAACTGGGAATGAACTCTATAGATGTAGCTGTCAGGGCGAACAGGCTTAGATGGTGGGGTCATGTTACACGCATGGGAGAAGCAAGGTTACCCAAGAGACTCATGGATTCAGCAGTAGATGGTAAGAGGAGACGGGGCAGACCGAGGAGAAGGTACCTGGATTCGGTTAAGAATGATTTTGAAGTAATAGGTTTAACATCAGAAGAGGCACCAATGTTAGCACTGAATAGGGGATCATGGAGGAACTGTATAAGGGGCGCTATGCTCCAGACTGAACGCTGAAAGGCATAATCAGTCTTAAATGATGATGATGATGATGATAAATTTTGTACCAGGATACGTTTTCGTTGGAGGCCGTAGTTTTCGAGTTGTTCAAGTGAAACGCACGAAAGAGACCTTGAAACGCACCTCCATTCCCACATTTCGTCCCCAACTTTCAGGATTTCTAGTATGTTGTGCATGGCACTCCCTCTAACTACTGTACAAAAATATGCGACTGCAGGAATTATTTCCCAAATTTTACCTTCTTTGGTCTTCACTGATCGGCCTTATCACGTCACCGCCTTAGTCGAGCACATTGTAAAACTGGCGTTTGTGTAAATTTTACCTAACACTTTTGTGAATTTTCACTGCATAAACTAAACAATTACATCGTTGTCAGGGTTAAGTTTACGTCTGCTCTCCCCGCCCTCCAGGGTTTCATGCCCTAAATCTACATCTACTACATCTACATTTATACTCCGCAAGCCACCCAACGGTGTGTGACGGAGGGCTCTTTACGTGCCACTGTTTCTACCTCCCTTTCCTGTTCCGGTCGCGTATGGTTCGCGGGAAGAACAACTGCGAAAGCCTCTCTAATTTTACATTCTTGATCTCCTCGGGAGGTATAAGTAGAGGGAACAATATATTCGATACCTCATCCAGAAACGCACCCCCTCGAAACCTGGACAACAAGCTACACCGCGACGCAGAGCGCCTCTCTTCCAGAGTCTGCCACTTGAGGTTGCTAAACACCTCCGTAACGCTATTACGCTTACCAAATAATCCTGTGACGAAACGCGCCGCTCTTCTTTGGATCTTCTCTATCTCTTCTGTCAACCCGACCTGGTATGGACCCCACACTGATGAGCAATACTCAAGTATAGGTCGAACGAGTGTTTTGTAAGCCACCTACTTTGTTGATGGACTACATTTTCTAAGGACTCTCCCAATGAATCTCAATCTGGCACTCGCCTTACCAACAATTAATTTTATACGATCATTCCACTTCAAATCGTTCCGTAAGCATACTACCAGATATTTTACAGAAGTAACTGTTAGCAGTGTTTGTTCCACTATCATATAATCATACAATAGAGTATCCTTGTTTCTATGTATTCGCAATACATTACATTAGTCTATGTTACGGGTCAGTTGCCACTCCCCGCACCAAGTGCCTATCCACTGCAGATCTTCTTGCACTTCGCTGCAATTTTCTAATGGTGTAACTTGTCTGTATACTACAGCATCATCCGCAAAAAGCCGCATGGAACTTCCGACACTATCTACCAGATCCTCTTGAAATAATATTTCCACATATAATACCACACTTTTACTTGTTGTGATAGAATCGCAGGTGGTGGTACGCTGCTTGGTTCCAACGTTGTAGGTAACTGTCTAGAAATGGTTCCAGTTATCTCCATTATAAGTGAATACCACGTGTCACAGGAAGATGGACTTGTGATGTAGCTTCGTACTCTGGAAACATAATCCACCATTGTGTATAGGAGAGGAAGTTACAATGAAGGACACCTTTAAAACGTGGCACCTCCAGGTACTGTGGCCCATGATTGGTTGGATAGTTCTTATGATACACTTCAGTTGAGGAAGAATCGCAGCTTTGCGATGTAGCTTTGACAACGTGTACCAGTTGACACGAAAGCTGTAGATTTCATTTTCTTATGTTTATGAAAACATGTGAGTTTTACAGCAACTCGTGCTCACCTGGCCATGGCGAGCAGGAGGGTGTTCTTGAAGAGGTTCCAGCTGGAGAAGATGCCCAGGTAGCCGACGCGGTCCCGCTTGGCCTTGGCCACGCGGTGCAGCACCTCCAGGGTGAACGGCGGCAGGCTGGAGCCGTTGGTGGCCGCGATCCGCCGCAGCACGCCCAGCGCCTCCTCCTCGCGCCCCCTGCACGTCAGCCAGCGCGGCGACTCGGGGAACCATCTGCAGGAAACCACCTGTCTCGCAAAATTTTACGTTATAAACAGAGCAGGAAGACTCGTAGGATTGAAGTTCACGTTTTTCCGGAATTTTTTTCATTCGAGAAGGAGTACTTTGTTAGTTGAAAAAGTTAGAGTTGGTGTTATGCTGAGACTTTTCTGCAGTGTACTGTGTTGTCCAATCCCATACAAAGAAAGAATCTTTTAGTATGTATAATTATGCACCCCTCTACCATCCTCCACACCTACAAATCCTTAATCCGTCCCATCCTCTGTTATGCCAGATCCGCCTGGATGTCCACCCCCCCCCCCCCTCAAATTCTATAAGTCCCTCCAGATCCTTGAGCGCCACGCACTCCGCTGTATACTCCTCCCATCCCCCACGCGGATGCCGGCCGGTGTGGCCGTGCGGTTCTAGGCGCTTCGGTCTGGAACTGCGTGACCGCTACAGTCGCAGGTTCGAATCCTGCCTCGGGCATGGATGTGTGCGCTGTCCTTAGGTTACTTAGGTTTAAGTAGTTATAAGTTGTAGGGGACTGATGACCTCAGATGTTAAGTCCCATAGTGCTCAGAGCCATTTGAACCCATGCGGATCCTCTACAACCTCATTCCTTTCCCCCATCTGCTCCTATTCCTGGAACATATCCGCATACTCTACACCTCCCGCCGCCTCGATCCCCCTCACCCCCTGGTTGCTCGTCTTCTCTCCAATCCCCACCCTCTGCCACGTCTTTACTGTTGTGTCCCCCCTACCCTCCATCTCTACACCATTCATCTCCTTTCCCATGGTGACTTCCGTCAATTCACCCTCGCAGATAATGCCCTCTGCCCCTCCATATATCCCTCCTATCAACTCTGATTCCCACCCCCCCTCCTTTCCCCTGTTCTGTCCCCGGGCTCCCCCCCTTCCGTCCTGCTTTCTCCCCACCTCCCCTCTTCCCCCCCAAGTCCTTTTGTATACCTCTCCTCTGCCATTCCCCACTCCCTGTCACGTCTGCCCAGGACCCACCCCCCTCTTATGGGTCCTTGTCATCCATCGGCTCCTTTTCCCCTCCCCCCCCACTTCGTTCTTTCCTCTCTTTCCCCCCCTTTCCTTTACCATCATCTGTCCAGGTTCCCACCAACTGCCCCCGGCTCTGGTATACCGTATTCGTGCCAATTTTTTAGTGCAATGTTCAAGTGAATGGTCAGTGTTGTTCGTCTTTCCAAAGTTTTGCAAAATTAAACCATGCTGTCACGAGGTGTGAATTTTATATCTCTTGCGAACAGAAACCAGACTGTCGCCGTGTTTTTTTAATTGTCTGTCTATTCTTTTACCTGTCTGCTTCATATATATTTGATCAGCATCATCAACCCTTTGTTCTATGTTTTAAGTTCCACGATTTTCCGCCATTTTACCATTTAAGGCATCGATGTTTTCTTTCTGCTTCTTTCTGCTTTCATTATTTATTATCTTCCTCTTTCTAAAACAAATTCTGTAGGCTGAAGAGCGGCGTACTAAGCTGGTGCCTGCCCGCCCCCTTCGCGAGGAACCGAAACTCAATAAAGAAAAAAAAAGTTCTAGTATACTTAATTTCGATTACAATGATAGTAATCAAGAGCATGTTTCACAGTTAACTGACAAGATGATAAATTTAACTGGCAAACTTATACATTAATGTCAATTTTCCTCAGCCATCTGGACCCATCGATGTGTTGCCAGATAAGGAACCATCGGTTCGATGGGCGAATCACATGACGGTGTAAATTAGTAAGGTCTGGAACCAATAGGTTCAAATTTCAGCTGCAAAAATCCCGTCGTGTGTGTGAAAGCTCTATTCCGGTGGTCGTGGTCTTGGTGCCATGACAGGTTACCGAGCTGTAACGCCTGGAAATATAGCCACCCTGTCGGCCAACTCTGCAGGAGCTGTAATCATCCCCATCCTCAGTAATGTTGGCTATAGGCACTACGTTCTCGCAGAGTACACACAGTGCTGTGCTGTTTCTGTGTTCATAAAACCATGGAGGGACGCCCTCCAGCCCTAGCCCCCCTCCCACTCTGCTGCAGACCTCTGAAGGTACTTCTTCAAGTGGTTCAAATGACTCTGACCACTGTGGGACTTAACATCTGAGGTCATCAGTTCCCTAGAACTTAGAACTACTTAGACCGAACTAACCTAAGGACACCACACATATCCGTGCCCGAGGCAGAATTCGAACCTGCGACCAGAGCGGTCTACATCTACATCTACATCCACACTCCGCAAGCCACCTGACAGTGTGTGGCGGAGGGTACCTTGAATACCTCTATCGGTTCTCCCTTCTATTCCAGTTTCGTATTGTTCGTGGAAAGAAGGATTGTCGGTATGCCTCTGTGTGGGCTCTAATCTCTCTGATTTTATCCTCATGGTCCCTTCACAGATATACGTAGGAGGGAGCAATATACTGCTTGACTCCTCGGTGAAGGTATGTTCTCGAAGCTTTAACGGAAGCCCGTACTGAGCTACTGAGCGTCTCTCCTGCAGAGTCTTCCACTGGAATTTATCTATCACCTCCGTAACGCTTTCGCGATTACTAAATGATCCTGTAACGAAGCGCGCTGCTCGCCGTTGGATCTTCTCTATCTCTTCTACCAACCCTATCTGGTACGGATCCCACACTGCTGGGCAGTATTCAAGCAGTGGGGGAACAAGCGTACTGTAACTTACTTCCTTTGTTTTCGGATTGCATTTCCTTAGGATTCTTCCAATGAATCTCAGTCGGGCATCTGCCTTACCGACGATCAACTTTATATGATCATTCCATTTTAAATCACTCCTAATGCGTACTCCCAGGTAACTTATGGAATAAGGGATGTTTCTTTCTATGTATTCGCAGCACATTACACTTGTCGACATTGAGATTCAATTGCCTTTCCCTGCACCATGCGTCAATTTGCTGCAGATCCTCCTGCATTTCAGTACAATTTTCCATTGTTACAACCTCTCGATATACCACAGCACCATCCGCAAAAAGCCGCAGGGAACTCCCGATGTCATCCACAAGGTCATTTATGTATATTGTGAATAGCAACGGTCCCACGATACTCCCCTGCGAAACACTCGAAATCACTCTTACTTCGGAAGACTTCTCTCCATTGAGAATGACATGCTGCGTTCTGTTATCTAGGAACTCTTCAATCAAACAATTGGTCTGATAGTCCATATGCTCTTACTTTATTCATTAAACGACTGTGGGGAACTGTATCGAACGCCTTGCGGAAGTCAAGAAACACGGCATCTACCTGGGAACCTGTGTCTATGATCCTCTGAGTCTCGTGGACGAACAGCGCGACCTGGGTTTCACACGATCGTCTTTTTCGAAACCCGTGCTGATTCCTACAGAGTAGATTTCTAGTCTCCAGAAAAGTCGTTATACTCGAACATAATACGTGTTCCAAAATTCTACAACTGATCGACGTTAGAGATATAGGTCTATAGTTCTGCACATCTGTTCGACGTCCCTTCTTGAAAACGGGGATGACCTGTGCTCTTTTCCAATCCTTTGGAACGCTACGCTCTTCTAGAGCGGTCGCGCGGTTCCAGACTGAAGCGCGGTGCTTCTTCCGTAAACATGGAATGTGTCTTGCTTAAACTTGGATCAATAGCTGTGAGACTGTATTGCGATACTCGGCTTCATTCCAGGATTCTTCACTGCTTTTGCTGCGAGATGCCAGTGTCACGTGTCCTCCATTACTGACATAAGTATCTTCACGCTCTCCCCGTTTGCATACCAAACAGGCTCTCTCTTGTTGAACTCTTAATAGTTTCTCTCGTTTCACTGGACGATGTGTTTTTTTTTTTTTTTTTAAACGCTCTGAACACTACGGGGCTTGACATCTGTGGTCATCAGTCCCCTAGAACTTAGAACTACCTAAACCTAACTAACCTAAGGACATCACACACATCCGTGCCCGAGGCAGGATTCGAACCTGCGACCGTAGCGGTCACGCGGTTCCAGACTGAAGCGCCTAGAACCGCACGGCCATACCGGCCGGCATAGAATCGCTGTTTTTCTCTAAATAGATAAATAGTTTAGTGGCCAGTGTAGGCAGCAAACTGCGGTGCTTTGCTAGTGATGCTGCGGTGTATGGGAATGTGTCCAAGCTGAGTTGCTGCAGGAGGACAGCAGATGACTTTCACAAGATTTCTGGTTGGTATAATGAAGGACAGCTAGCTCTAAATACAGGTGTAGTTAAGATGAGTAGGAGAAACAATCCCGTGATGTTAGAATATAGCATTAGTAGCGTGCAGATTAACAAAATCACGTCGTTTAAACTCAGGGGCGTAACGTTGCAAAGAAATATGAAATACTAGCTGACCCGGCGAACTCTGTTCCGCCTTAATCTCTGCTCTGATCACGACTTTGTAGTCATTATTTGGCATGCGCTCTAAAGCACCAGCCGGCGGGAGTGGCCGAGCGGTTCTGGGCGCTACAGTTTGGAACCGCGCGACCGCTACGGTCGCAGGTTCGAATCCTGCCTCGGGCATGGATGTGTGTGATGTCCTTAGGTTAGTTAGCTTTAAGTAGTTCTAAGTTCTAGGGGACTGATGACCATAGATGTTAAGTCCCATAGTGCTGAGAGCCATTTGAAGCCATTTGATTTGTATCCTTCTTGCATTACGGCTTTGTCGAGAAATATTCGATCGTCTTGGTCGCGGCATTGTTAATGGCGATTCAAAGAAAATACAAATTATTTCTTCAAATTTTTAATTAATGATCTATACTGATACTTAACCATAGACGTTTAGCTGTCATTTCCGTTTTGTTATTCCATGTCAGGTGTGTTTTTGTTATACCACGTTTTATGGTGACGTTTAGCTGGCATTTGCGTTTTGTTATTCCATGAAAGATGCGTTTTTGTTATACCACGTTTTATAGCGGTCGAGCGGGATAAAAAGTATCCTATGTCCGTCTCCTGGTTCTAAGATACCTCTCTACTAATTTTCAGCCAAATCGGTCCAGCCGTTCTTGACTTATAAATAGTGTAACTAACACGACTTTCTTTTATATATATAGACAACGTCTATGTGGGGATTGTGATACTGAAGCCGAATGGTGAACTTGATTTTTCTGGGAGAATTTTGAGAAAGTGTAGCTCATTTGTAAATGAGTTCGCACGTCGAATAATAGTCAATCTCTTATTCAGTACAGCTGGAATGTTTGGATTCCACACGAGGTTGGATTAAAGAAAGACATTGAACCAGTTCAGAGGTGGGTTGCTAGATTTCTTATCGGTAGCTTCAAACACCACACAGGTATTATGGACATGCTTCAGGATCGCAAGTGGAAATCTCTGGAGGGAAGGTGACGATCTTTTCAAGGAACACTACTGAGAAAATTTAGAGACCTGGAAATTGAAGCTGACTGCAGAACGATTGTGCTGTCGCTAACATACATCTCATGTTAGAAGCACGGAGGTAAGATATGAGAAATTGGTGCTCATATGGAGACATATAGGTCATTTTTCCCTCGCTCTGTTTGCCAGTGGAACAGGAAAGGCAATGACTATTAGCGCAATAGGGTACCACCTGCCACGCGCCGTATGATGGCTTGTGGAGTCTGTACAATATGTAGATGTAGTAGATGTAATCCAAATTGGTGTCCTTCATTGGCGTCTGCTCAGTATCTTGTTGATTTCTTAGGCAGTTATATAGCTGGTGTCTGTGTGTGTGTGCCGATCAGTCGGGTGCAGGCAGATTGGTGTGTTGGTCGGAGTCCTCAAACACACTGGGTCAAGTCCAGCCACAGATTGGGACGGAGCTGAAGGCTGCTGCCGAAAATCGCTACCGATGGTCGAGCTGTAAGGAGATGTTGACGAAATTTAGTATGCAGTACCGCGGTCGTCAGTGTGCACTGCTGGCGGACGATGCTGGAGTCTCTTGTGGAGCATGCTGGAGACTGGCACATGCACAGAGGGATGGGTATGTCGCTGTTGTCCTCTGGCGTTTTTGCAGTGGGACGTGCTGCTGCTCTCATACTGAGGAGCGTGTACGAGGAGAGTTGTGATTTTCGAATGTGTCTGGCTGCTTGGAGGACCCGTGGGGTACGGTAACCTGCTGGCTGCGTATGTGTTATGTAATGGCAGGTTGCCAGGCGAGTGCTTACACAGCTTCTCCACCTTTATTGAGATGGTGAAGCCAGCTAGCCAGAGGCCACAAGGAGAAAAACAGCGAAACAGTGAAACTTCCAAGAATGGAGAACAGGAGGTGTAAGGAAGTCCGCAAGGTCATAGGACACGACCGCAATGGGTGCACAGTGGGGGGCGAGAGGTGGCGGGGGGGGGCGGGGGGGGGGGGCGACGACTAGACAGAGGCGGCACCAGGCAGGGCCGCACATTAGGCGCAATGTGTGCCTTGGAGCCATCTGTCAGACGAGAATGTAAATGTGTGAGTTGAGAATGACCCACACACAGAAAACATGGGGCCCAGGAAGGTGTGGCGGAATCAAGGATAGGGGAGGGGGGGAGGGTAAGCATCAGGTAGAAAGAAAGGCAGAATGATGAAAAATGTGGGAGGAGGTCAAATGCTTATGTTAGCACTGTTCGATAATAGCAGAGTGTTGTCACCATAAGACGGAGAGAGGAAGGCAATGGGATGGGAGGATGCTAAGGGCTCAAAAAGTGAAGGAGAAAGTCTGGAGGAGATGGGAGCATCCAACGGGCTGGCGGTGGACCACATTGTATATGTAGATGTATACCTTGTACAAACACTGTAAACTGACTCGTTCCATTCATTTCAATAAAAGAAACGTTAAAAATGATCTATGGAACATATTACTAACTACCTAAATAACTAAACACAGTGTTAGTCCATCTCAGTAGGAAACTGAAAGACAATGAGAACAGTGTTCATTGTTGCCAGATTTTCTCCTCCCCCTCCCCACTCCCTCTCATCCTTCACCATCCACTCATATACACACTGCCCCTCCACCTTACCCTCCCCCTCACTCCCACCACCCCACTCCCCTCACCTCACCCTTCCCCCACTGCTCCATACTCCTACTTCACTCCCACTACCATGCCCCCCTCCCCCATCCCTTCTCTCCCTCTAACCCTATGACATCATTGATAATGTCATGGATAGTTACCAGATTGCAGCCACACCTCTGATATTGACTGATTGCCCTATTGCAAAGTTATGGTAAACTGAAGAATGGTAGGAAATTCAAGCAGTGCTAGTGTGCTACAGGGTTTTACCCAGGCCAATGATACAACTGTGGAAGTTGGGTATTATACTAAGTATAAATTGGCCTGAAATTTTAAAAAATTCGGTGAGACATTGGTCTGTTAGCGTGAAATTCAAGGGCAGTCTGTAGGACATGAGAACCCAACGTGACGATCCGAGGTAGTGACCTGGATATATTAGGACACTCTCTACGATGCCCCAATCAAAGATGGTGACCAGGGGACACTAGGACGTTCACTATGATGTCATAATCTAAGAAGGAAATCCAAGATGGTGAACAGGGGATCTGAGAACAAATCCAAGATGGTTTGTCTAGGGAAAGGAGGACAGCCTTTATGGTTGGAAGATCACTTGTTCCAAGTTTAAAATGGTGCAGGAATTCACAAAATCATCGGTTTTCCCCATTCTTTACAATTCACTTGTGCTATTATTAAACAATTCTACCAACCCCCTCCATTCCCAACGTTGCAACTTGTAAGTTTGAAACTCAAGAGCTGACCTGTTCTATCTTTAAAACTGAATAGCCCATATTTGGTTGTGAAACACTTGTCACCATCATATGTAGTGATACAGTTGTTCATTTGCACCATTATTATTGAAAGAAAGAACGCAAAGTGGAGAGTTTCTTCGACACTCAGAAATTTCACCACCAGGGCACAAACGGCGTAAAGCCAAATGCTGTTAGTGCCACACGAAGCTGGGTGGAGCTGCGCTACCCTCTCTCCACACTTTGAGTTTCCAGTAAATCCAACATTGGCACCTGTCGTCATGCCACCAGCATTGTCTAGTGCACCTGATACAAGGAGCAGATACGAAGTCAGCACGTTAAATTCATTTCAGGCACAGAGTTACCACTATCACTAACGTCTGCACCACTCAAGCATTGGTATAGTGCAGCTATCAAAGTGGTGTTTTTCTCAATAACTTTGCAGCTGACTACTAAACCTCCAGATGTCAAACACTCAGGTCGGTACCAAACGTCGTGTGTCGATAGAGTATCAACGAAAACACCGATTATTTCGTGCTGTGTGCTGTAGTCCAGTAGAAGATGTGTAAATGGTAATTAAAAGTAACACCAGAACTCCAGAATATAGGCAAACAGCATCTGTAAGGTCCTAATGTGAAGATCTCTGGTTGCCAGTATGGTAGCTCAGCATGTTCGGTCAGAGGGTTAGCTGCTTTGTGCGCTAAAATAAAAATGAGTGACTGGATCAAAGATGAACCATGAACAGGCGTCATGGGACGTGCGCCCCGACCAGAAACAACGACCAATAACGAAGAAAACGTGATCAAAAAAGAAGGCAGCTGAGCTGGTAGAGGGTCAGATCGTTGTACTAAAGGTCACGAGGTCGAAACCCACTGATGGCGAATTCTTTTTTTAAAGACTACGCGTGAAATTGTAGTACGCGAGAACATTTTTCTGCCTTGTGAAAGGACGTTTCATAGTTCGTAGTAATGTTGTTTTGGCAGTCTGCCTTCGCTACATTAATTGAAAGTAGCAGTCCTATAGAGTACATTGTGTAGATAGGTGTGGTGTTATCTATACAAATGTACACTACAGGTTTACTACTTTCAATTAATGAAGCGAAAGCAGACTGCCAAAAGAATATAACTACAAACTCCGAAACGTCCTTTTACGTGGCAGGAAAATGGTCTCCCATATAACAGTTTCACGCGTAATGTTTTAAATAAAATTACGATTAGCGCGTCTGGAACTCGGGATCTTTAGCGCAACAATCTGACGCGCTACTGAGTCACCTACCAGAGAGTACGTCACAGATATGGTTTGCCTATACTCTGTAGTATTGGCGTTACTTTTAATAACCGTTTACGCATCTTCTACTGGACGACAGCACACAGCACGAACTAAATCGGTGTTTTGGTTGACAATGTATCGTCACACATCTAAGTGTCTGACATCTGTAGATTTGGGTGTGAGTGCAAGTGACAGTAAACACATTGTTGTAGGTATGTCCGCAGACCATGAGTTCATTGTTGTGGTAATTTCTGTAAGTCCACAATTTCATGATATGAAGTTAGTGCTTTCAGACCATGAATGGTACCAATCATGTCAGAATTCAGCGCAAATAACTGCAAAGCTCAATGATGAAAGTTCGATGTTCAAATGCATACGTTGTTACTGGATTGTAATACAAAATGTGTTGGAACTACCCAAGAACAGTGAAAATATACAACAACGATAATACCACATAGTCCATCCACTAAAATGAATCTACAGTCACGAACATGATGTGTGCTAGCTCAGCCATCCAGTGTGCAGTGTATGATCGTCTTGGGAGCTGGGAATATCTTTTGGAAATGTATGGCATGCGTTTACAAATATGACAATTCAGAAATTTCAGTGGAGGCCTTTGCAACTAATTTCGATGTATGTTGTGCCTCAGTATGCAGCTGCATTAGCAACATCATTACCTGGCATTGCTAGAGAAGTGTGTGCATTTTTATATATATGGTATTCGTATACTTTTAATTGTTGGCTCAAATTTAAAAAGAGAAAACATCGTCTTTCTAAGCTGTGTTTCATATCATAAAAACTTTAAATTATTGAATAAATTCTCCAGATGATATAACAAAAGTATATTTGACATCCAGAGTGATTTACATATCCAGTAAGAGCCGACCATGTAACATTAACGTATAGGCAGGAGCATGTAGTAGAAGTGCTATGTAAGTACATACGAATAGTTGTCCATGTACAACATACATTTATACCTGGTAGACAAGTTCTTGATGTAAGGAGCCGTGAATTTACAGTCCAGGTATTGCTGTATCAAAGAGACATAGAACATTTTTACATGACATAAGTCTTGATAGTTCAGCTGTTGCAATGTCATAGAGTAATGGAGCATTGGCAGCTGTAACAAAATACCTCATGTTACACTAAAATTATTACAAACTGTCCCATTTTACAGAAAAAGCTGTAACAAATTGGCTTTCATTATTTATAAATGTTGTACAGCTTTACATAGTGAACTCTCAAAACTAAGTACCTCAGACAGGTGTAGAAGTAAAAGACTACACAGAACCCACAGAGTGACTTTACGGTCCAAGTCGTCACTATGTCGAAAGGACTTAATACATCTTAAATGAGATAAAACTTATACAACAACTCAACTGATGCAGCGTCATAAAGAGAGAGAGGGTTAACAGTTCAATCATTTTGTGGCTGTTGTTGGACTTAGTCGTTCATTATTAGAAGTATGAAACATACAAAATGTCTGTGTGAGTGAGAGGTCACGATCAAGGAAACTTTATGCAGCTACAGTGGAATCGTTCTTTGACTACATAAACTACATTTATTACTGGAAAATACTATGCATTATATTTCATGTGCCAAATTTGACTCATATCAATACCATCAGCAACCTTTTCATTTTGTGTCACACAGTATCGATGATGGAACGTACTGAAATGTGCTATTAAGCAATGATTACCATTTCTCAAAAAGAGGCAATACATATCATTCATAACGTGTGGTGGCCAGCATCTTCTGAGCAGTGAAGTTTCACTCATGGTTCTGTTCTGAGTAGACATAGGGGCAGCCAGTTGTGGGCTGTCCACCTGCATCTCATCAAGAGGCCATTCTCACCAGAGAATCTCGTTTCAGGTACGTGAGCAGAGTTATTCCGCCTGTAAATGGCTTATGCACCTAGTTTATTGGTTTCCACTCTTGTAAAAATGTCATTCTTTTTTAATCACGTACACCGCTCAGACACAACGTAATGACCACCTACCTAGTAGCCGGTATGTCCACCTTTGGCACGGATAACAGTAGCGACTCAGCGCGATTTGGAAGCAAAGACGACTTGGTCGGTCACTGGTGTGAGTTGACACCGCATCTACACACACAGGTCACCTAATTATCTTAACTCCGTGGAGGTGGCGATGACCTCTGATGACACATTCAATCTCATCCCAGACGTGTTTGATCCGGTTTGGATCTGACGAGTTGGGGGGTCAGCACACCAATTGCAACTCGCCACTGTGTACCTCGAACCACCCCATCACACTCCTGAGCTCGTGACACGGCCCATTCCCTTGTTGAAAAATGTCAGTGCCATCCGGAAACATGATCGTCATGAAGGGATGTAGGTGGTCTGCAATCAGTGTGTGATACTTCCTTGTCCGCCATGGTGCCTTGCACGAGCTCCACTGGACCCATGGATGCCCACGTGAACGTTCCCCAGAGCATAATGGAGTCACTGCCAGCTTGTCTCTGTCCAGCAGTACAGGTGTCAAGGAGCTGTTCCCCTGGAAGACTACAGATTCGCGCCCTCCCGTCGGCATGATGAAGATGTGGTTTCATCAGACCATGCAACGCCCTGCCACTGCGCCAACGTTCAGTGCCAATGGTTGCGTGCCAATTTCAATAGTAGTTCCCAATGTTGTGGTGTTTACATTGGCATATGCACGGGCCATTGGCCGCGAAGGCCCATCGTTATATGTGTTCAGACACTCTTGTACCCTGCCCAGGAGTTAAAATCTGATGTTAGTTCCGCTACAGATCGCCGCCTTTCCTGCTTTTCAAGTCTGCCCAGCCTGTGACATCCAACGTCGATAGTGAGGGACGGCCGCCCAACCTCACGATGTCCGGTTGGCTTCACCACTTGACGAAGACACTCATCGCAGTACTCCTTGAACATCTGACAAGTCGTGCAGTTTCCGAAATGCTCGTGCCGAGTCTCTGGGACATCACATTCTGCCTTCGGTCAAACTCAGATATATTGCGCTCCTTCCCCATTCTACACGTGGACAGAACGCAGACTGATACTATGCGGGCAGGTTTGTGCCTGACTAACAGTCATTCCACCTCAGGCGATGCTCCTATCGCCTGGACGTGTTTATATCAATAGTAGGTCGGTAGTCATAATGTTCTGACCGATCATGTGTATTTGTCATGCTGTTGAGGGCTATAACTCGACTTGTAAATAAGAAATAGTGTGTTTCATTCTCCATTTTCGGTTGTAGGTGGCTGCAGCACATAGGAAAGACGAGTTTATAGAATAACAAGCAATTACCATAATTTTCATCATAGGTTTCATCAACCCCATATATAATTTTTTATGGATTTAAAGAACCTCCTCTTTCCACGGTTTCTCACCCACTGCACAAGACTTCCCCCAGGATGCCAGATGCGCATCTCCCTTTTTCATAGATTGCCCGGCGCGCCAAATGGCATCGTGGTTTGAGGCGCCATGTCACGGACTGCGCAGTCCCTCCCGCCAGAGGTTCAAGTCCTCCCTCTGGCATGGGTGTCTGTGTTGTTCTTAGCATAAGTTAGTTTAAGTAGTGTGAAACCCTAGGGACCGACAACCTCAGCAGCTTGGTCCCTTAGGAATTCACACACACACACACATACTTGCCCCTGCAGAATTTACGTGTGGGTTATAGTTCCTTTTTAAACTGGGAAGAATTTTCAGTTTCCCTTACAGTTTCAATGTGCGGTAACGCACAAGTGTGCTTCTCGCATTTAAAATTCTCTGCTCCTCCTACCATTTTAACTTATGTCACATGGGCTGCGACTGCAGAGCCATTACAAACAGTTTCACAACATGGTAGGCATTTCAATTGGCAGTACGAAATTCAAATGGCTCTGAGCAATATGGAACTTAACATCTGAGGCCATCAGTCCCCTAGAACTTAGAACTACTTAAACCTAACTAACCTAAGGACATCACACATATCCATGCCCGAGGCAGGATTTGAACCTGCGACCGTAGCGGTCGCGCGGTTCCAGACTGAAGCGCCTTGAACCGTCGGCCACACAGGCCGGCAATTTGCAGTACGCATTGTACAGTATTTCCAGTGCGACCAGGTGGCTTTTGCTAGGGGCAGTGTCAGGATAACTCTGGCGTTGGTCCATCCCAGGCTGACAAGGCACTCAAGATTCATGGTACATGGCTATATGCAGCTTACGGCCTGGTGGTGAACTTTGCAAGTATGGCAGAGGGCCCTCCCCGGTGTTGTATTCGCTCAAATAACAAAGGTGCAAGTGAATAAATATCCCACTGGACATTACGACGGGCGTTTGAAAAGTGCGCGCAAAAATAAAAACTACTTCGTGTTTGTGGTAAACCTTTTTTATATTTCAACATAGTCTCCTTTTAGACTTATACACTTCGTCCAACGCTGTTCTAATTTGTTGATCCCTTCCGAATAATAGGAATCGTCCAAGTCTGCAAAATAGCTATTAGTTGCTGCAATAACCTCCTCGTTTGAATAAAATCTTGGTCCCGCCAGCCAGTTCTTCAAATTGGGGAACAGATAGTAGTTCGAGGGAGAATAGGGTGATGTGAAACGAGTTGGAATCCTATTTCCATTAATTTTGCGACCACAACCGCTGAGGTGTGTGCTGGTGCATTGTGGTGATGGAAAAGGACTGTTTTGCGGTCCAATCGCCAGAATTTTGGAGGAGTGGGGGAGGAATTGTTTAAGCATAGTACAAGCGTATCATGTGCAAGAGTGAACATTACCATCATCAGAGTGGGGAAAACCGATGATTTATCGAATGTCCGGCCATTTTCAGATTAGATTAAGGAATCCTACAACCATCAGGTCGTCCTCATTTCCATATGTCCACCATATTAGATGTAAGTGACATGGCGTCTATGTAGACTGTCCTCATATCTCCAGGTCACTATCTGGGGTCGCCGTCTTGGATTGTAATATCATACCTACTGTCCTCGTATCCGCAGACCGTCATCTTAGATCACAATCTTGTATTCTCAAGCCATAGAGACTGCTCTTGTATCCTCAGTTCGTCAGCTTACATTGCTTTCTTGGATTCTGACGTCATACAGACGTTTTGGTTTAGAATGTTACGATATATCGGCGAGGGGCTTTAAATTTCTATGAGCACTGTAAACGTGTACCTCCAAACAAACATAATATTTACCATGTAACTTTGATTTACCATGGACTCTACCTCCGAAAATGACATATAAAATTCAAAATCCATCCCAACATATACATTCTGAACACATGTTAAAAACACTCTCGATGACATAGTGTATACTTTTCACACAGGGAGAAACAACACTTGTACAAGAAAACCCGAAGGCACCCAATATGAGATGCCAGCCCAGAATTCATAAGACCGCCATTCCCATGAGGTTAATTGTAAGTGATTGTGTACCTCCTACAAACCTACTAACAGTGCAGATGCAATCTCTGTTCATTCAGTATTATTCATCTGAAAATTGTAGGACAAGAAAAATTGCTATTTAGCTAAAAACACAACAGATAATAAAGAAATTATGTACAACAATGTTGCTTTGCTTCTATTTAGGAAAACTGTACATTATCATTACATTAACATCCCTGTTAACAAGGTCATTAAACTAACTGAAGAAAACCTGATGAAACACAAGCAGCTTCCTCAGGAACATGTGGATGAAACAATAACATTGTTACAGTTAATAATACAACAAAACTGTTTTGAATTCAATTAGGAGTACTACGGTCAAAGGTGTTTACCTATGGGTTTATCTATTTCCGGGACACTAGCCAACATCTTCATGAATCATACCGAAAAAGTAGTATTTGAAATTCTGTTAACAAAGAGAGGTTACAATGTCATCTACTGATACAACTAGATGGATGACATAATATACACTGAAGAGCCTAAGGAACTGGTACACTTACCTAATACAGTGTAGGGCCACCGCGAACACGCAGAAGTGCCCCAACACAGCGTGGCATGGACTCAATTAATGTCTGGAGTACTGCTGAAGAGAAATGACACCATGGGAGTAGGGCTATCCATAAATCCGTAAGAGTACGATAGGGTGGAGATCTCTTCTGAACAGCACGTGGCAATGCATCCCAAATACGATCAATAATGTTCATGTCTATGGAATTAGGTGGCCAGCGAAAGTGTTTAAACTCAAAAGAGTGTTTCTGGAGCTACTCTGAGGCAATTCTGGACGTGTGGGGTGTCGCCTTGTCCTGTTGGAATTGCCTAGTCCGTCGGTATGCGGAATGCACTATGGACATGAGTGGATGCAGGTGATCAGACAGGATGCTAACATACGTGTCACTTGTCAGAGTCGTATCACTCCAACTGCACACGTCCCACACCGTTAAATGGACTCTGTCAGCTTGAACAGTCCCCTGCTGGCATGCAGGTACCATGGATTTATGATGTTGTCTACATACCCATACACGTCCATCCGCTTGATACAATTAGAAACGAGACTCTTCCGACCAGGCAACAAGTTTGCAGTCATCAACAGTCCAATGTCGGTATTCACTGGCCCAGGCGAGACGTAAAGCTTTGTGTTGTGCAGTCATCAAGAGTACAGGACTTTGGCTCAGAAAGCCCATATCGATTATGTTTCTTTGAATGATTCGGACGCTGACACGTACTGATGACCTAGCATTGAAATCTGTAGCAATTTGCGGAAGGGTTGCACTTCTTTCACGCTGAACGATTCTCTTCAGTCGGCGTTGCCCCCTCTCTTGCAGCATCTTTTTCCAGCCGCAGTGACGTCGGAGATTTGATGTTTTACTGGCTTCCGATATTCACAATACACTCGTGGAATGACCGTACGGGAAAATCCCCACTACATCGGTATCTCGGAGATGCTGTGTCCCATCGCTCGTGCACCGACTTTAACACCACGTTCAAAGTCACATAAATCTTGATAACCTGCCATTACAACAGCAGTAACCAATCTAACAATTGCGCCACTTCTTCTTCTTTTTCATTGTATTTAAATACCCCATTGGGGCGGGCTGGCAGCAGCACATGAGCTTCTCTTCAGCCGAAAGACGTAGAACATACAATAGAAGAATTTAAAAATAACATAAGGGAGGAAATATGGTGGACATAGATATAAAAAAGGGGGAACATTATGGAAGACAATGGACAAAAAGGGGCGACTGTAAAACAGAGATAAAAACCATAAAAAAGTAGCACACACAAAAAAAACATACACTGGGACAATTAAAACAACACAAGGCGAAGTATGACCGGCGCATAAAAGTATCGACGGTCAATGTACAGTGGAACAGCACCAAAAACTACACTGACATAGCACACTGATGTTGTTGTTGTTGTTGTTGTTGTTGTTGTGGTCTTCAGTCCTGAGACTGGTTTGATGCAGATCTCCATGCTACTCTATCCTGTGCAAGCTTCTTCATCTCCCAGTACTTACTGCAACCTACATCCTTCTGAATCTGGTTAGTGTATTCATCTCTTGGTCTCCCTCTACGATTTTTACCCTCCACGCTGCCCTCCAATGCTACATATGTGATCCCTTGATGCCTCAGAACATGTCCTACCAACCGGTCCCTTCTTTTTATCAAGTTGTGCCACAAACTCCTCTTCTCTCCAATTCTATTCAATACCTCCTCATTAGTTATGTGATCTACCCATCTAATCGTCAGCATTCTTCGGTAGCACCACATTTCGAAAGCTTCGATTCTCTTCTTGTCCAAACTACGAGGACTATCCACAAAGTACATAACTTTTTGGAATTAAAAATAAATAAAGAACTGAAATTTTTTAAAATTATATACAGATGAAAGCCACACATAAATACTACTTTTCTACATAGTTGCCATTTAAATTAAGGCACTTATCGTAGCGAAGGAGGAGCTTGGAAATTCCTTCGTCTTCTTGAAGATGAGCGTCATCATCAAAACGCTGCATAGCCAACCACTTCTTCATTGCTGGGAATAAGTGGAAGTCGCTCGGTGCCAGGTCGGGACTGTCCGGCGGATGAGGAAACAACTCCCACTTAAAAGATTCGAGAACTTCACGAGTGGCATTTGCCATGTGGGCCCGGGCGTTGTCGTGAATCAGCAAGATCTTTGAGCCCATCTTTCCCCTGCGCTTGATTTGTATTGCTCTTCTGAGGTTGTGCAGAGTTTGGCAATACCTTTGAGAGTTTATTGTAGTGCCTCTTTCCAGGAAACCCACAAAAATCACACCTTTTCTGTCCCAAAAGACAGTCCCCATCACCTTCCTTGCCGACATTGTCTGCATGCATTTCTTGGGTATTGGGGGGGTTATGTGCCCCCACTGCATTGACTGCAATTTTGTCTCGCAGTTCACATGCTTTACCCATGTTTCGTCACCAGCAACGATGCAATCGAGTAATGAGTCGCCATCTTTCTCGTAAGCGTCCAAAAACGTTAAGGCTGCAGCCAATCGCTGATTTTTGTGAATCTCTGTCAAGATTTTTGGTATCCATCTTGCACAAAACTTGCAACCAAGCTTTCCGGTAATAATTTCGTGCAACAAACTTCGTGAAATTTGTCGAAAACTCATAGAGAGTTCCGTTATTGTGAAATTACGGATTTAACGGACCGCGTCATCGGCTTTTTCCACAAGTTCGGCAGTCACTATGTTGGGTCTTCCACTTCGCACTTCCTCGTGAACGTTAGTTCGCCCATTTTTAAATTTTATGACCCATTGACGCACTCCAACTTCAGTGATTACGTTGTCCCCATACACTTTACAAAACTACCGATAGATTTCTATCGGTGTACAGTTTCTTGCAGTCAAAAACCTTATTCCAGCACGGACTTCACACTTCGCGGCATTTTCAATTAACGCTGACATTTCAAACTGTCACAGTAACTCAACAGAGTACAGCACGAACCTCTCACTAGCACGGTAGGATGTCGACTGAGCGGCGGAATGCCATGAAACCAAGATGGCCGCGCTAGGCCCGCCCCTAACGGACACAAACAAAAACGTAATGTATTTTGTGGATAGCCGTCGTATTTATCGTCCATGTTTCACTTCCATACATGGCTACACTCCATACAAATACTTTCAGAAACGACTTCCTGACATTTAAATATATACTCGATGTTAACAAATTCCTCTTCTTCAGAAACGCTTTCCTTGCCATTGCCAGTCTACATTTTATATCCTCTCTACTTCGACCATCATCAGTTATTTTGCTCCCCAAATAGAAAAACTCCTTTACTACTTTAAGTGTCTCATTACCTAATCTAATTTCCTCTGCAACATCCGACTTAATTGGACTACATTCCATTATTTCCCTTTTGCTTTTGTTGATGTTCATCTTATATCCTCTTTTCAAGACACTGTCCATTCCGTTCATCTGCTCTTCCAAGTCCTTTGCTGTCTGATATAATTACAATGTCATCGGCGAACCTCAAAGTTTTTATTTCTTCTCCATGGATTTTAATACCTACTCCGAATTTTTCTTTTGTTTCCTTTACTGCTTGCTCAATATACAGATTGAATAACATTGGGGAGAGGCTACAACCCTGTCACACTCCCTTCCCAACCACTGCTTCCCTTTAAGGCCCCTCAACTCTTATAACTGCCATCTGGTTTCTGTACAAATCGTAAATAGCATTTCGCTCCCTGTATTTTACCCCTGCCACCTTCAGAATTTGAAAGAGAGGATTCCAGTCAACATTGTCAATAGCTTTATCTAAGTCTACAAATGCTAGAAACGTAGGTTTGCCTTTCCTTAATCTTTATTCTAAGATAAGTCGTAAGGTCAGTATTGCCTCATGAGTGCCAACATTTCTACGGAATCCAAACTGATCTTCAGCGAGGTCGGTTTCTACCAGTTTTTCCATTCCTCTGTAAAGAATTCGCGTTAGTATTTTGCAGCTGTGACTTATTAAATTGATAGTTCGGTAATTTTCACATGTGTCAACACCTGCTTTCTTTGGGATGGGAATTATTATACTCTTCTTGAAGTCTGAGGGTATTTCGCCTGTCTCATTCATCTTGCTCACCAGATGGTAGAGTTTTGTCAGGACTGGCTCTCCCAAGGACGTCAGTAGTTCTAATGGAATGTTGTCTACTCCCGGGGCCTTGTTTCGACTCAGGTCTTTCAGTGCTCTGTCAAACTCTTCACGCAGTATCGTATATCCCATTTCATCTTCATCTACATCCTCTTCCATTTTCATAATATTGTCCTCAAGTACATCACACTTGTATAGACCCTCTATATACTCCTTCCACCTTTCTGTTTTCCCTTCTTTGCTTAGAGCTGGGTTTCCATCTGAGCTCTTTATATTCATACAAGTGGCTCTATTTTCTCCAAAGGTCTCTTTAATTTTCCTGTAGGCAGTGTCTATCTTACCCCTAGTGAGATAAGCCTCTACATCCTTACATTTGTCCTCTAGCCATCCCTGCTTAGCCATTTTGCACTTCCTGTCGATCTCATTTTTGAGACATTTGTATTCCTTTTTGCCTGCTTCATTTACTGCATTTTTATATTTTCTCCTTTCATAAATTCTATATTTCTTGTGTTACCCAAGGATTTCTACTAGCCTTCGTCGTTTTACCTACTTGATCCACTGCTGCCTTCACTACTTCATCCCTCAGAGCTACCCATTCTCTTTCTACTGTATTTCTTTCCCCCAATCCTGTCAATTGTTCCGTTATGCTCTCCCTGAAACTCTATACAACCTCTGATTTAGTCAGTTTATCCAGGTCCAATCTCCTTAAATTCCCACTTTTTTGCAGTTTCTTCAGTTTTAATCTACAGTTCATAACCAATAGATTGTGGTCAGAGTCCACATCTGCCCCTGGAAATGTCTTACAATTTAAAACCTGGTTTCTAAATCTCTGCCTTACCATTATATTATCTATCTGATACCTTCTAGTATCTCAAGGATTCTTCCATGTATACAACATTCTTTTATGATTCTTGAACCAAGTGTTAGCTATGATTAAGTTATGCTCTGTGCAAAACTCTACCAGGCGGCTTCCTCTTTCATTTCTTAGCCCCAATCCTATTTCACCTACTATGTTTCCTTCTCTCCCTTTTCCTACTCTCGAATTCCAGTCACCCATGACTATTAAATTTTCGTCTCCCTGCACTACCTGAATAATTTCTTTTAGCTCATCATACACTTCTTCAATTTCACACTGATGACGAAGAGAGAAATGGAGGATCTGCTGGGCGCAATAAGATGTGGGTGAAGGGAAGTAGTGAGGGAGGGTAAGAGAGTGGTGGAGACGGGCGGGAGAGCTCCCCGAAGAGGGCGGAGGAGGGAAGGATTTGGGGGAGGGGAAAGAGATGAGGGTGACTGAGGGGGGGGAGGAGGAAAATCCGTTCTGGGAGAAGGAGGGGAGAGGAAAAGGGGGCTCTGGTAAGGGGGGGAACAAGGTGTGGTTAGTTGGAATGAAGGGTATATGTCGTGGCAAAGTTCAACATGCGGGAGGGGAGGTGCTGGAAATTGCCCTGATGAAGGAAATGGAGGGTGTGGAGGTGGAGAGAGGAAATGATACAGCGATACAACTGTGCCAGACACTTGTTGTCTTATATAGGCGTTGCTGAGCGCAGCGCCGTTTTCTGTCTGTTTACATATCTCTGTATTTGAATATGTATGTCTATACCAGTTTCGTTGGCGTTTCAATGCCTATACTAGGTTAGGCTCATGACACATTGCAGCATATATGTAAGTAGTATGCACAACAACATAAAGTTTGTAGTAGAGGAAGAAAAAGAAAACAAAATCAAGATTCTGGATGTAACCACGAGAAATGACAATCACAACCATGACAGGACAACAGACACAATAAATAAAGTAACCTCAAGCCACCCAGAGAATCACAATTAGATGTCAGTTACATTTTAAAGAGACCCAATGAAATTCCCCTACACACATACGATTACCAAAAGGAGGTAGAAACTGTAAACCACATGCAAAGTAAGATAAGGTAAACTTAACAAAAGAACAAAGTTACAAAAGAAGACACACAGGCCAGTCGCCGTAGCCGATCGGTTATAGGCGCTTCAGTCCAGAACTATTCGGCTGCTACGGCTGCAGGTCCGAGTTCTGCCTCAGGCGTGGATGTATGTGATGTCCTTAGGTTAGTTAGGTTTAAGTAGTTCTACGTCTAGGGGACTGATGACCTCAGATGTTAAGTCCCACAGTGCCTAGAGCCATTTGAACCATTTGAGACACACAGCTAACATAGATGCATGGTCAAGTCACGTTAGTGTGACCACTACCTACGTTCGATGTCAATGTCAACTACTCACAGATAGCAGGTGCCAGCACGAGTAGTGAAGGGTACATGAAGCAAGTCTGGAGGACGTAGAAAACAGTGCAGTAGTTCTCATAATGGGGAAACGGAGATATTTATCTAACCTCAGAAAGTGCGTGATCACTGGTTTTTGGGACAAGGATGGAAGTCCTTCAGAAATAGCTAAGTTTGTAAACTGTTTTCCTGCTGCCATCAGCAAATTATAGTGTTAACTGTGTGCAAATTGTTTAACTATTCCGTCGTTTGGCACGCATATATTTCCCTAAGCTCACATTGGTTTGCAGCACTTCACATTTCTTAAGGTGAAATACGACGCAGTCTAGTGATACTACTGTTTGTTTGTACACTCCTGGCTAAACTCGCTAACCTGGCACAGTAGAATCTGTGGTGCACCACATGCCATAGATGACAGGGATAAATGGCAGCTGCAGAGATGTGTACATGCGAATGGACACGAAGCAGCTGAGCAACTGGCCGACGACCAGATGAACCAAGGAATTATCAACAGTGCGTCCTCAACGACAGTTGAGTTAAGATTACTGCATATGGGTTTTGCAGCAGGCATCTTGTTCATGCACCCATGCTGACTGCCCACTGGCGATGAGGACTGGATTTTGCACGCCGCTACCACAACCGTATGTCCCTGAGTGGCGACAGGTGGCCTCTTCAGACGAATCATATTTAATGCTCCGTCGGCGTGAAACGTCTGGAAGCAAACATCCTGCAACGATCGTCTAAAGTGTCCAAGTTGGAGAAGGGAGTGTTGTGGTCTGGTCAGTGTTGTTGTGGCATTCCTTGGGTGATCTCGTCATTCTGCGAGGCACAACGGATCAACCAGACTATGCATCTATCTTTGGAGACAATGTCCACGCCTACATTCAGTTCGTTTTTTCTCAGCACATTGGCCTCTACCAGGAGGACAACACATGCGTGGCTGGAAGAGCCGCAGGATGAGTCGGACATACTTCTCTGGGCATCAAACTCTCCGGATTTACACATAATCAAGAATCTGTGGACCCAGCTCGATAGGGCTATTCGTGCCATGGATCCTCAGCCGAGATACACAGCGCTTCTGGCCACAGCACTTGTGTCAGCGTGGCTCCACATCCCTGTCGGTACCTTCCAGAGCCCTCTCCCTCCACGTCTCGCAGCAGTCAGTGCTGCAAAAGGTATATATCCAGGTTTTGAATGGTGTTATTACCAAACTGAGTAAAGACAGTATGTTGTTGTTGTTGTTGTGGTCTTCAGTCCTGAGACTGGTCTGATGCAGCTCTCCATGCTACTCTATCCTGTGCAAGCTGCTTCATCTCCCAGTACCTACTGCATCCTACATCCTTCTGAATCTGCTTAGTGCATTCATCTCTTGGTCTCCCTCTACGATTTTTACCCTCCACGCTGCCCTCCAATACTAAATTGGTGATCCATTTATGCCTCAGAACATGTCCTACCAACCGATCCCTTCTTCTTGTCAAGTTGTGCCACAAACTCCTCTTCTCCCCAATTCTATCCAATACCTCCTCATTAGTTATGTGATATACCCATCTAACCTTCAGCATTCGTCTGTAGCACCACATTTCGAAAGCATCTATTCTCTTCTTGTCCAAAATATTTATTGTCCATGATTCACTTCCATACATGGCTACACTCCATACAAATACTTTCAGGAACGACTTCCAGACGTAAACGATGGTAAAAATAATACAAGCAGCAAAGTTACGAGGAAACGACAGTCAATGAACAAGCACAACACTCACATACAATATACGTAACATATTCAAGAAACAGGACATAAACATTGGCTACAAAACGAATAATTCAGTACAGAATCAGATCTGAAAATTAAAACGAAATCATGATAGATCGCAGCAATCTGGTATCTACGAGCTACTGAGACGAATTCTACATTGGAATGTCTGGCACGACGCTGGACACAAGGTGTAAAGAACATCTCAGGGGCACGAAAATGCAGTACAAGCGACTCATAACAGAAATAAGGTATGAGCATCTCAAAAATCAGTAAAAACTGACATCTGTTCATTTTTCAAGAAAGCTGACATACACACAAAACATTGATTCACAATTAGCAGCTACTTAGTGACCAGATAAATATGGGAAAGCAGACAATAAACAGAATAACTGAACATATGACATAAAGAAAAGGCTAAACTTCCATTCTCTGTCTCTCTCTCTCTCTCTCTCTCTCTCTCTCTCTCTCTGTCCCTCCCAACCTCTCCTATATTTCGCCTCTGCATACACCCACTTTCCTCCGCTAAATTACCAATTTAGTCTTCATTCCCTTATATAGCATTCACTGTATTTAGTTATCTTGGCCAATTACCCCTCCTCCAGCACGCCAAACTCTGCTCAGTTTCGTTTCTGAACTCCCGTACTGCTCCTTCATTTCATTTACTCATAAAATAAATACACAGTGCCTTAATAAAACGAAATTGTAAACATATGAGAAACCACAGTCGAAGAAAAGTTTTAGATCGAGCGAAAACCAAAGTTTGCAGCTAAATAGGCAACACTGTACACAGAGAGTTACGTGTAGCCATGAGTATACAGACAGTAGTACTGCTATACTGTCTCGTTTTTCACGTCGAAAAATATGAAGTGTTGCACACCAATGTGAGATTACGCTAAAATATAAGTGCTAAACGAGATAGTACTTCAAAAAATTTGCACAAGTATGACAGTTTCTACCGTAAACGAGAATCGGACATAAAATCCCGCAAGTAAAATCACACCATGATATATTTTATAACGAAGTGGTTTTTAGATTTAGAAAGGAAAGAAAATTATAAATATGTTACATTCCACACCACTGACTAACTTTTGTATCAATAAAACGAAACCTTTACGGTGATATAAATATTGTATAATGCAGGACTAGTATGGGGTATATGTGCTCATCCAGGGTAGGTGTGTTTGCCAAAATAGGTAAGGTAAAAAACCTAGCGGCATTTATTTCATTATATGGGTGCACGATGTGGCCCCAAGGGAAAAAGCCATCCATTTAGAGTGGGCCATTACGGCCAAATACCCGAATGGAGCATAGCAGAGCAGGAGGAGGACGTTTTAACGGATCTGAATCCTACAGTCGAGAAGTCGAAGCACAGAGCAATGCTTCCCAAGTGAGCCTTTCCTTCGCTTCCATTGGTCGAGGGTTGCGAGTAATGCTAGCCAACAGCCCTTACTGCGAGAACCGGGCTTAGCCCAGCACCTGGCGCCAGAACGGTAAACCGGCTGCGAGAGCGGTCTCACCACAAGCAGTAGAATTCAAGCACAGGAATTACTAAAGAATAGACATTTTGCTTAATAGATCGTATTCCCTCCAAACCGGTGGCGACCTACGGATCATATACCTCGTTGTAGTTCCACAGACGGATTTTAAATATGTATTTCAAATATATTTGTATAAGTTGATAAACCCGGCATCGCCTGTGTTTCCGTTTTACCAGTTTTCTGTTAGAAACGGAAACAAATGGTGAACTGTGTTTGCAGTGTAATGTCGAAAACTTTCATTTCTATGTATTTGGGAAAAAACTTGAAAGTATGATACAGTCGTACAAAGAAATACGCATAATGTACGAACGTGTACGTACAGCTGTTTCGCATGTGTACAATACGATTTTGTAAGCGTCTCTATGGCAACGTCCCTTCATAGCTCTATACGAAGATATTGTTTCCCCTACAGCCGTTTGCGCTTCGCATTTAAAAGTTGTCAAAAGCGTGACTCGACTCGACTGAAGGAGTATCTTACTTGTAAAGAATAAATGTACACTACTGGCCATTACAATTGCTACACCAAGAAGAAATGCAGATGATAAACGGATATTCACTAGACAAATATATTATGCTAGAACTGACATGTGATTACATTTTCACACAGTTTGGGTGCATAGATCCTGAGAAATCAGTACCCAGAACAACCACCTCTGGCCGTAACAACGGCCTTGATACGCCTAGGCACTGAGACAAACAGAGCTTGGATGGCGTGTACAGGTACAGCTGCTCATGCATCTACAACACGATACCACAGTTCATCAAGAGTAGTGACTGGCGTATTGTGACGAGACAGTTGCTCGGCCACCATTGACCAGACGTTTTCAGTTGGTGAGAGATCTAGAGAATGTGCTGGCCAGGGCAGCAGTCGAACATTTTCTGTATCCAGAAAGGCCCGCACGGGACCTGCAAAACACGGTCGTGCATTATCCTGCTGAAATATAGGGTTTCGCAGGGTTCGAATGAAGGGTAGAGCCACGGGCCGTAACACATCTGAAATGTAACGTCCACTGTTCAAAGTGCCGTCAATGAGAACAAGAGGCGACCGAGACGTATAACCAATGGTACCTCATACCATCACGCCGGGTGGTATGACAGTCTGCCGATGACAAATACACGCTTCCAATGTGCGTTCACCGCGATATCGCCAAACACGGATGCAACTATCATGATACTGTAAACAGAACCTGGATTCATCCGAAAAAATGACGTTAATGCCATTCGTGCACCCAGGTTCGTCGTTGAGTACACAATCGCAGGCGCTCCTGTCTGTGGTGCAGCGTCAAGGATAATCGCAGCTATAGCCTCCGAGCTATAGTCCATGCGGCTGCAAACGTCGTCGAGCTGTTCGTGCAGATGGTTGTTGTCTTGAAAACGTCCCCATCTGTTGACTCAGGGATCGAGACGTGGCTGCACGATCCGTTACAGCCATGCGGATAAGATGCCTGTCATCTCGACTGCTAGTGATACGAGGCCGTTGAGATCCAGCACGGCGTTCCGTATTACCCTCCTGAACCCACCGATTCCATATTCTGCTAGCAGTAATTGGATCTCGACCAACTCGAGCAGCAATGTCGCGATACGATAAACCGCAATCGCGATAGGCTACAATCAGACCTTTATCAAAGTCGGAAACGTGACGGTACGCATTTCTCCACCTTACACGTGGCATCACAACAACGTTTCACCAGGCAACGCCGGTCAACTGCTGTTTATGTATGAGAAATCGGTTGGAAAATTTCCTCATGTCAGCACGTTGTATGTGTCGCCACCGGTGCCAATCTTGTGACAATGCTCTGAAAAGCTAATCATTTGTATATCACACCATCTTCTTCCTGTCGGTTAGATTTCGCGTCTGTAGCACGTCATCTTAGTGGTGTAGCAATTTTAATGATCAGTAGTGTATTAATACTCCGTGAATGATGCGACATTTTCACACATCTCATTGTTTATGAAGTCATAACTCTTGAACTGCAGTAGGTAGGTGGCTGCTATTGCGAGAGCAACTGTTGCCTGACAATAACGGATATGTGTATCAAGTATGTTTGATATTGGTCCTGTGATTCAGGAAGAGACATTGAACATACATACGGAGACACACTCACACACATGCCCACATATAGCCATTTTTGTAATACACTGAGGTGAGAAAAGTTGTCGGATAGCGATATGCAGATACGCAGATGGTAGTAGCATCGCGTACTCCAGGTACAGTACAAAAGGGCGACGCACTGGTGGAGCTGTCATCTGCACTCACGTGATTCATGTGAAAAGGTATCCAATGAGGTTACGGACGCACGACGTGAACGTGGGGTGGAAGTTGGAGCTGGAAGCATGGTAGATGCAGTTTCGGAAATCGTTTGGAAATTCAATAATCCGAGATCCACAGTGTTAAAGATGTGTCAGAATACCTAATTTCGGGCATTATTTCTCACCACGTAAAACACAGATCCGATGGCATTCTCTTAACGAACTAGAGTAGCGGCGTCTGAGTACGATTTTCAGTGTTAACAGACCAACAGCTCCGCACGAAATAACTACAGAAATCAATGTGGACGTACGACGAATGTATCCGTTAGCACAGTGCGGCGAAATTTGCCGTTAAAGGTCTTTGGCAGCAGACGACCGACGCGAGTACCTGTGCTAACAGCGCGACATCGCCTGGAGCGCCTCTCCTGGGCTCGTGACCATATCGGTGGAACCCAAGACAACTGGAAAATCGTAGTCTGGTCAGATGAATCCCGATTGCAGCTATTAAGAGCTGATGGTAGGGTTCAAGCGTGGCGCAGACCCCACGAAACCACGGACCCAGGTTGTCAGCAAGGCACTCTGCAAGCTCCACAGTGTTATGGGCTGTGTTTACATCCAGTGGACTGGGTCCTCTGGTCCAACTGAACCGACCAATGACTGAAAATGGTTACCTGCGGCTGCCTGGAGACTATCTGCAGCCATTCATGAACTACATGTTGCCAAACAATGGTACACCATATCACAGGCTCACAATCGCAAAGATTAACACAGTGGACTCGCTTTCGGGAGGTTGACGGTTCAAACCCGCGTCTGGCCATCCTGATTCAGGTTTTCCGTGATTTCCCTAAATCGCGCCGGTCGATGTGGCCGTGCACTTCTAGGCGCTTCAGTCTGGAACCGCGTGACCGCTATGGTCGCAGGTTCGTATCCTGCCTCGGGCATGGATGTGTGTGATATCCTTAGGTTAGTTAGGTTTGAGTAGTTCTACGTTCTAGGGGACTGATGACCACAGATGTTAAGTCCCATAGTGCTCAGAGCCGTTTAGAACCTAAATCGCTTCAGTCAAATGCCGCGATGGTTTCTTTGGAACGGCACGGCCGATTTCCTTCGCCATCCTTCCGTAATGTGTCTGTAATGACCCCGTTGTCGATGCGGCGTTTACCAGCAATGATATCCTTCTAGGCCAAAATCGTTCGCGATTCGTTTCAAGAACATTCTAGACGATGCGAGCTAATGATTTGGCCACCCATATCGCCCCACGTGAATCCCAGCGATCATTTATGGGACATATTCGAGAGGTCAGTTTGTGCACGAAATCCTGCAGCGGGCGAGATTTTCGCAATTATCGACGGCAATGGAAACAGCACGGGTCAATACTTTTGCAAAGGTCTTCCAACAGCGAGTAGCTGAGTGTGTGCCACGTCGAGATGCTGCACTACGCCGGGCAAGAGGATATCCGATGCGATATTAGGAGGTTTTCAGCAACTTTTGCCACTTCAGTGTATACTGAACAGCATATACTGAGACGTCCGCTGACCAGAACAGATAGTAGGGTTGTGGAAAGGGCCAAGGGTTGAAGTCAGTTTTTGCTTCTAATTGTCGTTTATTGTAATTTAGCAACTCTTTCATGGATGAAGGCCTCCAACAAGAAATCTTAACAAGATGATAATCCAATTAAGATAGCAATAAAATAATTCAAAAAACATCATACGCAAAGTGCAATACAAATGGCTGAGCGCCACAATTAATTTCCAAAATTTTAGAATATATTACCATAGACCTTTAAAGGCAGAAGGCCAACAAGAAACCTTAATCAAAAATACAATTAAGATAGCAATAAAATAATTTAAAATCCAAAAGGCAACATATGCAAGGTGCAACACAAATGCCTGAGGGCCACAATTAAATTTCAAAACTTCAGAATACTGGGTTATTACAAATGATTGAAGCGATTTCACAGCTCTACAATAACTTTATTATTTGAGATATTTTCACAATGCTTTGCACACACATACAAAAACTCAAAAAGTTTTTTTAGGCATTCACAAATGTTCGATATGTGCCCCTTTAGTGATTCGGCAGACATCAAGCCGATAATCAAGTTCCTCCCACACTTGGCGCAGCATGTCCCCATCAATGAGTTCGAAAGCATCGTTGATGCGAGCTCGCAGTTCTGGCACGTTTCTTGGTAGAGGAGGTTTAAACACTGAATCTTTCACATAACCCCACAGAAAGAAATCGCATGGGGTTAAGTCGGGAGAGCGTGGAGGCCATGACATGAATTGCTGGTCATGATCTCCACCACGACCGATCCATCGGTTTCCCAATCTCCTGTTTAAGAAATGCCGAACATCATGATGGAAGTGTGGTGGAGCACCATCCTGTTGAAAAATGAAGTCGGCGCTGTCGGTCTCCAGTTGTGGCATGAGCCAATTTTCCAGCATGTCCAGATACACGTGTCCTGTAACGTTTTTTTCGCAGAAGAAAAATGGGCCGTAAACTTTAAACCGTGAGATTGCACAAAACACGTTAACTTTTGGTGAATTGCGAATTCGCTGCACGAATGCGTGAGGATTCTCTACCGCCCAGATTCGCACATTGTGTCTGTTCACCATGTTGCTTCATCACTGAAAACAAGTTTCGCACTGAACGCATCCTCTTCCATGAGTTGTTGCAACCGCGCCGAAAATTCAAAGCGTTTGACTTTGTCATCGGGTGTCAGGGCTTGTAGCAATTGTAAACGGTAAGGCTTCTGCTTTAGCCTTTACGGTAAGATTTTTCAAACCGTCGGCTGTGGTACGTTTAGCTCCATGCTTGCTTTATTTGTCGACTTCCGCGGGCTACGCGTGAAACTTGCCCGCACGCGTTCAACCGTTTCTTCACTCACTGCAGGCCGACCCGTTGATTTCACCTTACAGAGGCATCCAGAAGCTTTAAACTGCGCATACCATCGCCGAATGGAGTTAGCAGTTGGTGGATCTTTGTTGAACTTCGTCTTGAAGTGTCGTTGCACTGTTATGACTGACTGATGTGAGTGCATTTCAAGCACGACATACGCTTTCTGGGCTCATGTCGCCATTTTGTCTCACTGCGCTCTCGAGCGCTCTGGCGGCAGAAACCTGAAGTGCGGCTTCAGCCGAACAAAACTTTATGAGTTTTTCTACGTATCTGTAGTGTGTCGTGACCATATGTCAATGAATGGAGCTACAGTGAATTTATGAAATCGCTTCAATCATTTGTAATAGCCCTGTATATTACCATAGACCTTTAAAGGCAGAAGGCCAGCATTTTTAATAACAAGAGATCTTAAAAATCAACAAGATAAAAAATCCGATTAAGGTAGCAATAAAATAATTTAAAGAAACAACATATGCAAGGTGCAATACCAATGGCTGAGGGCCACAATCAAACTTCAAAATTTCAAAATATATTACCATAATCTTTAAAGGCAGAAGGCCACAGTGTTTAAGCTTGAAAGGTAAATTTAAAATTAATTTTGCAAAATTTTAAGAAACAAACAATAACCATAAGCCCAAAATTTAAAATAGCTGACAAGAGATAGTTAAAAGCAGGTAACACTCAGAAGGCCCCCAGGGATGTCGGTCTAACCTCGTTGGCTTAGGTGAGACAGGTGGTGAGCCCAGCTATACTTGATCCGTCGGAACCCAGCTAGGGTGCAGCCACGGACCGACCGACACAAAAACTTGCTTCCTGTCTATCAGTACATGAGAACCCCAACCGGCAATGTTACAAACGCGAAGTACGTATTAGCTGCCAAAATTGCACACCATGTTGGACAGCGACAATAGGGAGGAAAGGACGCTGCCGGAAATTACGTTAGTGGCCAGAGCAGGTAACCGGAACACTAACGGCCACTAGGCAGAAAATTCCGTTGGAACACTTGAATTTGAAACACAGTAATAGCTAACTCGCTCAAAAGAACACTGCCTGAATTTACGTCAGTGCCCAGGGCAGGTAACCAGAACACTAACGGCCACAAGACAGAAAATTCCATGGTGCACTCAGATCGTAGTCTACCAAAATAGTTCATTGCTCCAGAGAGCAGCTAAATCTCAGCAGCAGAACCACTCAGAGCTACTCACCGGAAAACATGCCCAACAGCGAACCACCGAAGCGAACCACCGCAACATGAACAGACGTGGCTTGGGTTGTTGAAACCACTACTCAACTTTGACGTCCTGGGTCGGTGAACCACGAAGCACGTAGCGATCGGACAGCTCCACACACGCTCCAACACTGCACAGGGGCTGCCAGCGGCCCCAGCCGACAGCACCACGCGGAGAACTTCCCTCGTTCGCAAAAACCGACCGACTCCCTCCAGACCCCCTTGCCGGAAACTGTATGCACCAAACCAAAGATGGTACATGGCGCAAATATCGATACTCATCACTACTACCACAGGCAGAGGGAAGCAGAACCACGATGTAACCGCGACAAGGGGGAAACCAAACACAGATAGACAGCGAACGTCACGAAAACGCATAGTTGGGAGAGAGCACGGCTGATTTACCTTACGGGTACAGAAGCGACAGTTGTAACAGTTTCTTTCCTCGATATCTAGGTAAATACGCGTTTGCAGACCCATAACGGCTGATGAAAAATGCTCAGCTGCCAATTATCTACTGATCCCGTCGTTTTTTAATCCACTTCGCATCATGAAGTGCTATTTTTCTCAAAATCTGAGAATGCTGAACGAAAATATATTACCGTCTTCGTCTGTACACAAATAACTTGTCTTACAGTAGACGAATTGGTCGGCCGTGTCTGGTTACATTACTCGATTTACAGTGGTATCCTCGATTTGTTTTTTACTGCGTTCGTTGTTTCTCATAACGCCCATTTTTAAAGTTGTTGCAGTGAAGTAGGAAATTCATAGCAGATTACACAATACGAAGACATTATTTATGATGATAAGCTCACCGGTCAAGGTACTGGTCACCCTGCAGAAATCATCACAAGCATAATCAAATACCGTATAATTCCGCCCCTGGACTTGATAACCGCCTTTATTCGGTTTGGATACGTGTTCACAAGTTTGTGCAGGTACGTCGCAGCCGACTTAAGCCACTCGCCGGGGATCTGAGGACACAGTTCCAATAAACTGCAGAGATGCGCAGATGCAGGTTTAGAATTGATCCATTTATTTCTGCACGCCTCAAAAAGTATAGTAAAAGAACAAGAGCAATCGCAGCCATGTCTGACCTCGACTGGCTCAATGTATTTCTATACTTCTTTGTGTCAAAAGGGCCGGGTCGGGGACAAATATGGATTAGAGGAACCAGTAAACGATTACCTAATACAACTGAAATTATACGATGGCAAAATTGCCTCGAAGGATACAAAGCAATATTGGAAAGGGAAGCTAGTGGATCTACTTATAACATCGAACAAAAACAGTCCACTAATGAGACATGTAAACAACCTCATTCGCGACGCCAATTCATCATTACAGGCAAAGGGTGCAACCCTACAAGTATCACGAAGAAGATTCTTTCCCTATTGGTGCAGTACAACTGCATTCCGCTGGAAAATATAACTAATGCTATTCCAATAACTCATGGTTATTTTTTAAATTTAATTGATCCTAAATTTAGAAGGTTTTTTGACATGGGTTTATAGTTGTACAAAAAGACTGTAAATGATTTGGATTTGAAAGGTATTGAAACTTTACTGTGTTCCTCATCAGAAACAAATATGTTTTATGCAACATGTAACACTGTGTGGGATTATTATTATACTCTTGGTGATTCTATTTCATGGCTCAATAGGTTACTTCTTTTCCAGTGTGAAAATGACAGTGATAAAGCAACGGAATTATTGACAAATCTTGTTTCATGGTTCAATAAAGAAGGGCTATACTGTAGAAAAAAAATGGTTCAAATGGCTCTGAGTACTATGGGACTCAACTGCTGAGGTCATTAGTCCCCTAGAACTTAGAACTAGTTAAACCTAACTAACCTAAGGACATCACAAACATCCATGCCCAAGGCAGGATTCGAACCTGCGACCGTAGCGGTCTTGCGGTTCCAGACTGCAGCGCCTTTAACCGCACGGCCACTTCGGCCGGCCTACTGTAGAAATGATGACATATTTTGTAAAAGTAAAAGACTCAATACTTTATGTGTAATTGGACCTCCAAATAGTGGAAAGAACTGGTTTTTCGATTGTTTAATAAGTTTGGCACTAAATGTAGGTCACATAGGCTGTTGTAATAACAAGACAAATCAGTTCGCGTTACAAGATGCAGTAAATAGGAGAATTATAGTCGGCAATGAGATATCCATTGAAGACGGTGCATTAGAAGACTTTAAGAAAATATGTGAGGGTATAGCTTGTAATATTCGTGTCAAATATAAAGGGGACGCCATTTTGAGAACAACACCTGTATTATTAATTTCTAACAATCTACCTATTGTTTGTTCACATCCTGACTTTAATGACATACGTGTAAAAACAATCTGGTGGAAGAAATTTGATGATTTGAAGGATGTATCAAAAAAACCCTATCCATTGGCATTTTTTAATTTACTTCAAAAGTATGGTGTGGAATATTAATGAACAAAATGAAGCATAATCTACCTATACACAATGTACAGTAAAATGTGTATTTCCATTTATGTACCAATCAAAAAACATGACAAAATATATGTACAATGTTTTTATTAACAAAATAAAAGGTGTACAAATAATGACAATGCTTGACAATAAATATTATACAATATTAACTCTGTTTCATTCCATATTGACCTTTATAAATAGATGATTCCTCATTCCTTTTTACATTAGACATATAAATCATATCTGATATTTGAACATTTGATACAGTTGCTCTAGGGTAATGTGTCTCTAGACCATCTGCATACACTGAACATTCAGCAATAACTTCAAATAACATTTGACTATCAGTATATTTTGTAACATCACTATTTAAACTGCTTGTACTTAAAGCATATGTAGGATTAAAGCCTACATGAATGCTCGGTTGAACATTTGTATCATGAAGTCTAATATTGTACCCGGCAGAAGCAATATCAGCTTTTTCTATTAAATTATTATATCCAGATGCGTCTGCATTTGTGACTGGAGTAACAGCTCCTACTAATTGTTCTTCCACTCTTGCCGGTTCAAAAGGGGTTAAAGAAAAACTATCACATGACATAAAAGGATTACAGTGCTTATCAGCATTAATATTATACCTTTGAATTACATTTTGAGCAGTACTTGTAATAGGAAAAATATCAACATTAGCTACTTTTGGAATTTTGAGAAAACCTAATGTTGGTGTATAAGTATAGTCAACAATAACGCTTCCTGTTCGTGCATGTGCATCTACTTCAGAAACACAAGAATGTACACATTTCCAACCCCAATTATGTAAACCCTTATCTTTTGAGCTAGAAACACATGCATAATAATATTTCAAATTAATGGGTTGTCCAAATTGATGTGCAGGCACTTTAGTAAGAAACTCTGCTTCATCATTTCTGTAACCATACCATGACTTCCAAATGGAATCAAACTTTCGTTTATGATCTATGGCGGTTGTTTCCATAGGTGCATTTGTTGTAAATGCTGTAGGTTTTACATTAATACCCGGTATTTTCAAATTAATCCCTACACTTGTAATCATATTCTTATTTTGATTTAATGTTGCAAGTTCTGTATCACTTGAATTAGTGGGAAAAGCAATTCTAGGATTTCGTGCAATTACTTTTACAGAACAATGAATAATTCTACTACCATCAGGCAATAAATCGAATTCAGAAGGTGTCCTATACAAAAATGGCCTATCAACGGGAATTTCTGCCAAAGGAGTAACCATGCATACTACCTTTTCATGTTCAATCACTTTATATGCTAAACAATATGTGAAAAATCTATGTACTTTGCGATATCTTGTAATATTACCAGTATCTAATATAGAAGGAGCAGGTAACGGATCAACACGGGTATTGGGAGAATGACCCAGAACGTTAGCAGATGGTGTTCCAGTCCCTGGTAACGTTTTTTTTTTCTTAGATCCACCAGATTGACCTGCTGCAGCCTGTCGTTTACCCGACTCTACCTGCATTGGCGAACTCATACCTTCGTCACTGTCAGAATATGGCACTAAACGTTGTGGTTGAGGATGTTGTTGTGTTTCTTCTGGTCCTTGTTCGTCTTCGTCTTCTTCGCTGTCTGATACCTCGTGGTCCACGTGAAGTTCGTCTACAGAACTTGTTCCAGTGGCTGAACTAGATGTTGATGGACGGTCGTGATCTATAGGCAAACCACGGCAAACACGAGACATTAGCCATTGTTCATAGGCATAGCGTTTCTGGCCTTCACGCATGAACTCCCAATTAGACAGTTCCCACGGTGGAATATCACAATTCTGAAGGCAAGAAACGTTAAAATCAAACAACGAATATCAAAAATATATGATACACACCAAAATTATATCTACATACCTGTTTTTTCGGCATTTGGTTGTTTCGGGTACAAAGTTTTTCCAATACGTTGTTCAACAGCTGTCTTCAATTTCAGGCCGTATTTTCCCACAAATGAATGCCAATTTCGTGTATGACTCCAGTCAATTGCGAAATCAATTATAGCTTTGGCATCCAACTGTTGAACTCGTTGTCTAAACTCTTCCTCTGTAAATGGTCGTTCCCTTGCTTCCTTTAGCAGATTGTCGTATCCAACGTCATGCTCTTTAGCAATGGCATCTGCTCCACTGCGCGGCGCGTCTATATTTATAGGATTTCCCGGTCGTACTTAATCACTACCAGGTAAAGTATATCCTTTGTTCTGTACACGTTCAACTACTTTTTTAACGCCGTAAGCAGCACCTGCGGCGGCAGCGGTTGTCGCGCCAGCCGCTATCGCTGTCTGCCCTGAACTTGTAATACCAGCTGTGCTAATTGCGGCCCCCTCCGTGACACTCTCAGATAACAAGGGCACTGTTTCGCTAGTAGTTTCTATATGTGCATTCTGGTGACCTCTGCCACGATTTCGTGGTCTATTTGGGCGGCGCAGTCGCACTCCAAGATTACTTTCTTCTGGCCTTGTTTCTGGCACCCGTTCAAATTCAACTGTTTCGCCACTCGTATCCAAATCGTCGTATGCTGGATTCTCTCCATACCGTATACGATTAGCAGCATCCTCTCTTTGCACTGTTCGAATATCATTACTGCTACGACAATTATTAACATTTGTTAGTGGAATTCTTTCCGCCATTTCAATGTCTTCCTCTGGTCCCGGATATAAAACACCTCCGTCGTATTATATAGAGCCATGGTTGCCCGTGCTTAAATACTGATTTACCCAAGACATTTTGCTGACTAAAATAAATAAATCATTGCCACCTTTTATATACATTACGTTATCGAACAGCACGTGGCGGGGAACCTTTTGCTGGCGTGGGTGCTTGCCGAGATAGTGTCTGAAAGACAACTATCGACAACTATCTTGCAGGGACAGCCATGGCCGCCACGGCGACCTTGGGACCCAGTGACCCGGCGGCCTGGGTCCCAAGGTCGCCGTGGCGGCCATGGCTGTCCCTGCAAGATAGTTGTCTTTCAGACACTATCTCGGCAAGCACCCACGCCAGCAAAAAGTTGAAGTCAGGCAAAGCTGTTATCTTTGCAGGCATTAGCGCCGCGACTTGTATATAAGGGACACGAAATCGGTGTACTGCACAATGTCTTCGACTGATATACAACCAGTTTCAACTACATCAAGGGATTGTACATTGGAAGAATTGTTTGTAAGTACACTACGGAACAATGGCTTCATTATACAATTTCTGTAGAATGATTGTGATTGGACACTTAGAGAATGCATATACTGTGGCATTCAAGTCGGATGATGTTGCACGTCAGTCGAGAAGTAATATAGTGAGAAGTGGGGATGGTGTTCATAAAACCAGTCACATATTCCTCAAATCCTTTGAACTTTTTGTTGTTGTAAATACATAACATTTGTACTGTCGTCTTGGTGTGGTTGTGTGACCGACTCCAAATGTCCATTGTATGCAATTCCCGTTGCTATGTTCTCTCGCTAACAGGTGCGGGTGGACATTTATTCACTGACTGCAGCGATTCCTGTCGGATTGGGAAGCGGTTTTGATTCACAAGCCGTGATTCGCGTCTCCGGTGTCTCCAGTCCAGATATTTTTCCGGTCACAGTTCGTATGTCGTGTTTCATCGCCACATATGCTAAACTTCTCCCTCTAGTCACGTCAACAGTTCGCAGCGGAACTCGAGTCCCTTTTTGCCACTCAGTAACGTCCTTACTTTCATTCGCATTTATGTCCAATGTCCGCTAGAAACATAAATGTCCCACTGGATGTTATTTCGCTGAGCTCACGCTGAGGTAGTGAGCGCACAGTTTAGCGCATGACTCGATCGCTGCGCCATCTGTAAAGAGTTAAGGATCCTACTGTGCGTGCGCAGAGGGGTGACAACTTTTTTGTCCAGTGAGCTTATCACACCTACGTGAGCCGATGACACGACTACCTAAAACTTTTGTGGGTTTTGTTATTGTTCTGAGTTGTGTATGGGTTTATCGATCTCTGTATAGTCCAGTTTCGGAGGTGGGTAACACCACTATTTGGTGGCAACTTGAATCTAGCACTGTAGCAAAAAGTTGAAGTCAGGCAAAGCTGTTATCTTTGCGTGATATTCACAACTGTGGCTAATTCCATGACTAATAAATCCGCTCCATTTGCACTAGACGAATCCTTTATTTGGATGAAATAATTGACACGACCCAGCTTTCAGGATACAAATTCCATCTTCAGGCTGTAACGTCACAATAGGTTTCGTTACATTGTTAAAATCAATGTTATGTTGCTATCAGCTGATACACATTATCAGCGTGAATTCAATTACTTTACATAATTAATGAACAGCGAAATAATCTCAGCCCCAAAATTACATGCATGTAGAAACAATTGTGGACCAAAGTCTTTTATTCTCATTACAATATGCACATCCTGTGTCCCTGTTTGCGTTTTCCCACCTCTCCTTAAAGTACGGGGTCAGGTGTGAATATTTTGAGTGTGGTAGCAGACAAACCAGAGATGTAGTGGGTCTCAGAATCTTAACATAGTCAGTGGAAGGCAAAGAGCAGGAACAGGATGGTTAGACCAGAGGTGCAAAGTCTAAAAAAAGCGTTTTCCTACCAGAGGTTGGTCATGGGCCTCCCCCACCACCTCGCATTGCTCGGGAGAAAGAGCCGCGCAACGGTTACGAGGAGTTTTTTGGGAGACAGGTGAGCGACCAGACGTTCCTTCAGAACGCTGCGTCGAAATCAGGACAAAGGTATTTGAATGTTTAAATATGTTTAATGTTAACAATTTATTTATCAGAGGCTTTTTCGCGATTGATTAATTAAGAACAATTTATTAATTTTTGTTCAATTTATCCGATATAAGAATAATCTTCTCCGTTCGAGATTTCCGTTACGACCCGCCACGTGATGCATAGTTTCAAACTGCATCCGCCGAGAAAGCTAATAGAGGGAGTTGTAGCCAGTTTTTGCGATTGCTGAACATTTATGCTAACGTGTATCGATGTTTAACAACTTATTGAAAAATTAGTGACGAGTGTAGCTTTTCTAAGATGAATTGTTTCGTATTCAAGCACTTCGCGCTGGAGATACCAGCCACGAGTCCTGCTCGCTGCCAGCCACTGTACATAGAAAATCTGCATAGAGAAATAGTTATGATATTTGCATTTCAGTGATAACTTAGTGCACGTGCATGTATCAGCATAGTAGTAGTGACCACTTGCTCTCCAAGATTTTCCTCCCCCCCCCCCCCCCCCAGCCAGCATCTCGTGGTCGTGCAGTAGCGCTCTCGCTTCCCACGCCCGGGTTTCCGGGTTCGATTCGCGGCGGGGTCAGGGATTTTCTCTGCCTCGTGATGGCTGGGTGTTGTGTGCTGTCCTTAGGTTAGTTAGGTTTAAGTAGTTCTAAGTTCTAGGGGACTGATGACCATACATGTTAAGTCCCATAGTGCTCAGAGCCATTTGAACCATCCCCCCACAGGACGATGCAAATCAAAGGCAACACGGCTTGTAATTCAAAGGAGAAATAATCTATGTGCATAGTTAAATAATCTTTGTCCATAGTTAAATGAAAATTCAAAGCAGAACTAGGAAATGTGTATTCAAAAGATTGTTAAGAAGTAACTTCGTAAATTTGTCTAATGTAGGTGAAAATAAAATTAACTTTGTTTTTCGAAGTAATTTCCGTTCTAGGCTTGCTCATTTAAACCATACCTAAGAAAAGAGAATCATGTCAGTGACGCCACCACTTTAATAAAATTATTGGCACAAGACTAGATTCGTGCAGGATGTAGTTTTCTCTGACCATCGCCAAAATTACAATTGCGTTATCCGTTGCGACTTCAAATTCAATCGATAAGATTGTATTCTGAACTATGATGGGCCTAAACATCAATTCTAAAGCGGGCAGAATGGTCAGGGAAGGTTACGCTGCCGAGAGAGAAAAAGTGTGCATAAGATCCTTCCCCACAGCAGGCTTATATAAAAATGAATAAAAGTAATCCCTGCTGATAAAATTAAGCAAACTCCCTTCTCAGCCTGCCACAGACAGGGAGAATTAACGACATTTACGATCTAAATACCAGTCGTTGGGACCTTGCAAGACGCTACAAAAAAGGAACAAGGAAAACTAAGAGGCAGCCTTCATCAAGTTAATTAACATTAAAGTAACCCATACAAATATGCAAATCAAGTTACACCTTGACTGCATACGAAAAAGTCGCAGTAGTCATGTAACAAAATCAGGAAATATTAAGTAGCATGCGAGAACCCGCGCAGGTGAGGCGTGAGAAAGTTCTCTCAGTCAACCAGTACCACACTGGGTAAACGGACCCTAACTGAAACATGATATGAATGGAACAGGAAATAATAACACAGTGCCAGAGTAACGTAACCTATGAACCAACAGTGAACGACAACACATGTGGTTTGGGCTTAAGAAGTGAACGTGAAGGCAATAGAAGCCATAGAATACCAATTTGTGAACCTCAAAAGTAGGTCACCACCATAAGTGCCCAGTCCGGCGCATACCGTGGAAGCCCAGCACGACCGGCCAGCAGGCAATGCGACTCCTGGGAGAGTGGCCGCCAACGGAACTAATGGCAGTGGTAGGAGGGAAGCCTGGAGATCGTGGAGGTTGCGTGGCATTTCAGATGTATGGCGTCGGACACTGTTTCCAAAACTCGGTTCCAGTTTTCTTTTAATAGGTTGCACGTAATATATTGTTCCTCAGCTTAGAACCAAATAAAAGAGTTGTCAAGTACAACTGGAGCAGAAATATTCGTCAAGAAAAATAACAAAGTATAAGTACACTCACGCTCATAAATTAAGGATAATGCTCATACATGGTCAAACAACGCTCTGGTGGCCGGTTGGCGGGTTTAAATCACCTCGGGGTATGACCATGCGGTGCATTTGACCTGCGGTAGTCGCACGGTGACGCTGGCAGCACTCCACATACGCAAAGGTGTGCTGGTGCATGCCAGAATACGGTGCAGCGAGTAAGTGTGCAGACGTTTTCAGACGTGCTAATGGCGACTGTGTGCAGCCACTGGAACAGTTGTCTCCAGACACACAGTCTACAGACGACTGAACAGACATGGTTTATTCTCCTGGAGACCTGCAAGATGCATTCCACTGACCCCTGGTCGCAGGAGAGCCCATAAAGCCTAGTGTCAAGAACACAGTACATGGTCATTGGGACAATGGTCCCAGGTTATGTTCACAGACGAGTCCAGGTATAGTCTGAACAGTGATTCTCGCCGGGTTTTCATCTTACATGAACCAGGAACAAGATACCAACGCCTTAATGTCCTTGAAACGGACCTGTATGGAGGTCGTGGTTTGATGGTGTGGGGTGGAATTATGGACTGATGCACATACACCCTTGCATTTCTTTGACAGAGGAACTGTAATGGGTCAGGTGTATTGGGCGTCATTTTGCGCCTGTATGTCCACCTTTTCAGGCGTGCAGTGGGTCCCACCTTCCCCCTGATGGATGATAATGCACAGCCCCACCGAGCTGCCCTCGTGGAGGAGTACTCTGAAACAGAAGATATCAGGCGAATGGAGTGGCCTGCCTGTTCTCCAGACCTGAACCCCATCGAGCGCGTCTGAGATGCTTTCGGTCGACGTATCGCTGCACGTCTTCAAACCCCTACGACACTTCAGGAGCTCCGATAGGCACTGGTGTATGAATGGGGGGCTATACCCCAGCAGCTGCTCGACCACCTGATCCAGAGTATGCTAACCCGTTGTGCGGCCTGTGTACGTGTGCATGCTGATCATATCCCATACTGATGTCGGGGTACATACGCAGGAAACAGTGGCGTTTTGTAGAACATGTGTTTCAGGACGGGTTTTCTCAACTTATCACCAATACCGTGGAATTACAGATCTGTGTCGTGTGCGTTCCCTAAGTGCCTATGCTATCAATGTCAGTTTTGTGTAGTGTCACGTTGTGTGGCATCACATTCTGCAATTATCCTTAATTTATGAGCATGAGTGTACTTTACAACGTACTTTATCTGCAACACACGGAAGCCAGGGGGGAATAAAACAAGTCCTTACGCAATAATGCATTTAAACTTTCGAAAAGTAAAGCCTTATTATGACGCAAAAGCCAGTTCTATTGTAAAACCCGCAACGAATTTTGATTCCAGCGCTGTTATGTGTTATACATTGATTAAGAAAGTCTCCGGCAGTCCAAAATAATTTACCAAAATCTGAATCCAAGTCAGATCATTCTGAAGTCTTGCTAGTACGGACAACTGTACCACATTCTGCAGTGGAAGTTTCCAGGAATCTGAGAATTTAATTTTTCAGAATCTTTAGGAGTCTGATAATCGGAATCAGAAGATATGACGAAACAACGAGTGAACCATGCCAGTAATGTGAATCTCGTGCCTGGAATATTTGTATGATTACAGTCCATAACGTCATGACTTAGAGTGAACCTAAACTTGTAATGACTGGAAAGCTAGATTATCTTCAATGTTTCTTCTATACTGCTGAGAAGCTCTAGCCACAAAATTCTGGGTTCGTTTTGATCTAAGGGAGGTTTCAATATACACTGCCTGTTCAAAGATATCTGGACGCACCCATATAACGCAAATTGACCACTAGATACCACAAGAGCTGGACTCGCCATGAAGAACTGAGGTGGATGGTTCAAACGGCTCTGAGCCCTATGGGAACATCTGAGGTCATCAGTCCCCTAGGACTTAGAACTACTTAAACCAACTAACCTCAGGACATCACACACATCCATTCCCGAGGAAGGATTCGTACCTGCGACCGTAGCGGTCGCGCGGTTCCAGACTGAAGCGCCTAGAACCGTTCGGCCACACTGGCCGGCTGAACTGAGGTGGAAAGTACAGTGCAGTTGACAGAGAAACAGCAGACCTAACAGCAGAATGTATCAATCAGGAGAGCTCATTGACTTCGAACATAAACTAGCCATTGGATGCCACCTGAGTGAGGAACCCATCAGGGACATTTCAACTTACATAAAGTTGCTCCAGACGGCTGTCAGTAATGCGATTCTGAATTGGAGACCTGAAGCAACAACTACAGCTAAACCAAGTCGAGTCAGACCTCATATACTGACGGGGAGGGACTGCCAATCATTGCTGACGGTGGCTGCAAAACAACGCATGAAGTGAGCAGAAGGAATCACTCGTGACTTCCAAACAGCTACCAGCAGGCCGGGTAACGCTATGATTATGCAAGGTGTTACAAAACAGAGATGTACAAAACAGATCGATGATCCTATTTTGTTAGCTTTTGTACTTCCAAAGGAAAGAAATGTAGTAGGTGAATACGGAATGGGGGTAAGGAATGAAAGAGGATATCGCCTGGTAGAATTTTGCACAGAGCATAACCTTAATCATAGCTAACACTTGGTTCAAGAATCGTAAAAGAAGGCTGTATACATGGAAGAAGCCTGGAGACACTGACAGGTTTCAGATAGATTATATAATGGTCAGACAGAGATTTAGGAACCAGGATTTAAATTGTAAGACTTTTTCAGGGGCAGATGTGGACTCTGACCACAATCTATTGGTTATGAACTGTAGATTAAAACTAAAGAAACTGCAAAAACGTGGGAATTTAAGGAGATAGGACCTGGATAAACTGACAGAACCGGAGATTGTAGAGAGTTTGAGGGAGAGCATAAGGGAACGACTGACAAGAATGGGGGAGGGGGGGGGGGAAATACAGTATAAGAAGACTTAGTAGATTTGAGAGATGAAATAGTGAAGACAGCAGAGGATCAAGTAGGTAAAAATACGAGGGCTAGAAGAAATCCTTGGGTAACAGAAGCGATACTGAATTTAATTGATGAAATGAGAAAATACAAAAATGCAATAAATGAAGCACGCAAAAAGGAATACAAACGTCTCAAAAATGACATCGACAGTAAGGGCAAAATGGCTAAGCAGGGATGGCTAGAGGACAAATGTCAGGATGTAGAGGCGTATTTCACTAGGGTTAAGATGGATACTGACTACACGAAAATTAAAGAGACCTTTGGGGAAAAGAGAACCACTTGCATGAATATCAAGAGCTCAGATGGAAACCCAGTTCTAAGCAAACAAGGGAAAGCAGAAAGGTGAAAGGAGGGTCTATACAAGAGCGATGTTCTTGAGGACAGTATTATGGAAATGGAAGAGAATGTAGATGAAGATGAAATTGGAGATATGATACTGCGTGAACAGTTTGACAGACCACTGAAAGATCTAAGTCGAAACAAGGCCCCGGGAGTAGACAGCATCCCATTTCAACTACTGATAGCCTTGGAAGAGCCAGCCCTGACAAAACTCTACCATCTGGTCAGCAAGATGTATGAGACAGGCGAAATACCCTCAGACTTCAAGAAGAATATAATAATTCCAATCACAAAGAAAGCAGGTGTTGACACATGTGAAAATTAACGAACTACCAGTTTAATAAGCCACGGCAGGGAAATACTAACACGAATTCTTTACAGACGAATGGAAAAACTGGTAGAAGCCGACCTTGGGGAAGATCAGTTTGGATTCTGTAGAAATGTTGGAACACATGAGGCAATACTGACCCTACGACTGATCTTAGAAAATAGATTAAGGTAAGGCAAACCTACGTTTCTAGCATTTGTAGACTTTGAGAAAGCTATTGACAATGTTGACTGGAATACTCTGTTTCAAATTCTAAAGGTGGCAGGGGTAAAATACAGGGAGCGAAAGGCTATTTACAATTTGTACAGGAACCAGATGGCAGTTATAAGAGTCGAGGGGCATGAAATGGAAGCAGTGGTTGGGATGGTAGTAAGACAGGGTTGTAGCCCATCCCCGATGTTATTCAAACTGTATATTGAGCAAGCACTAAAGGAAACAAAAGAAAAATTCAGAGTAGGAATCAAAATCTATGGAGAAGAAATAAAAACTCTGAGGTTCGCTGATGACATTGTAATTCTGTCAGACACAGCAGAGGACTTGGAAGAGCCGTTGAACGGAGTTGACAGTGTCTTCAATGGAGGATATGAGATGAACATCAACAGAAGCGAAACGAGAATAATGGAATGTAGTCGAATTGATGCTGAGGGAATTAAAATAGTAAAGGAGACACTTAAAGTCGTAAAGGAGTTTTGCTATTTGGGGAGCAATATAACTGATGATGGTCGAAGTAGAGAGGATATAAAATGTAGACTGGCAATGGCAAGAAAAGCGTTTCTGAAGAATAGAAATTTGTTAACATCGACTATAGATTTAATTGTCAGGAAGTCGTTTCTGAAAGTATTTGTATGGGGTATAGCAAAGTATGGAAGTGAAACGTGGACGATAAATGGCTTAGACATGAAGAGAATAGTAGCTTTCGAAATGTGGTTCTACAGAAGAATGCTGAAGATTATATGGGTAGATCGCGTAAATAATGAGGAGGTACTGAATAGAATTCGAGAGAAGAGAAATTTGTGGCGCTACTTGACTAGAAGGAGGGATCGGTTTGTAGGGCATATTCTGTGGCTTCAAGGGATCACCAATTTAATATTGGAGGGCAGCGTGGAGGGTAAAAATCGTAGAGAGAGACCAAGAGATGAATACACTAAGCAGATTCAGAAGGATGTAGGTTGCAGTAGGTACTGGGAGATGAAGAAGCTTGCACAGGATAGAATAGCATGGAGAGCTGCATCGAACCAGTCTCTGGACTGAAGACCACAACAACAGCAATGCATTCGGAGGATTGGACCACCCGATACGTAAACATGGTTTATAGACAATAACATTCCTGATATTGACTGGGCTCTCCTTGTGCCGTAGCTGAACCCAATAGAACACCTTTGGGATCACTTAGAAGGTCAACTTCGCTGCAGACACCCGTGTGCTACATTACTACTTTCACTGCTTTCGGTCCTTGAGGAGGAATGGGCTGCCATACCTTCACAGACATTTAAACAGCATATTTAAAGTGTTCACAGCACAGTTCAGGCTGCGACAAAGGCGTTCTGTGGAACACCCCGATATTAATGTCCAGTAATATTGAAACCACTCTAGTCTTTTAGCCAGCTGTAGGTAACGTATTTTAATCTGCCTTTATTATTTTTTAGTAATAAAATGAAATATTTAAGTTCAATAGTATTTAAATACAATGTAGTCTGTAAGAGTAGTAAGTAAAGGAATAAAAGAATGAAGTGTCGTAATTTGTTGCAGTCTATATAGGCCACTACACGACATTATTAGCTCACTTCTTTTTCTCGCATACTTAACTTTTTGCTCGCTCTTGTTGCTAATATATGGTTATTTATTTGATTTCAGGCATTTTAATTGAGATTTCAGTGAAAGTGTGATACATCCGTGCTGTGTAAAGATAATATTGAAAATACAACAAAATTTATTTTAAACAGTGTAAGTTCTTTAACCAAAGATATCCCTTTGTCAAGTCGGCAATAATTTCATCTTGCGAAATAATTACTTCAGAAAGTTGAAACTATGGGCAGAGAGAAATATTAATTAACTGAATGATTCCTATCGATGTCGCGGGGTCCAAACGATACATATCGAACATGCGATCGTAAATCCATCGTGCGACTCTGGTGACGGGCGTTAAGATCAATTTTTTGTGATCGTCATTTTTATCTGTTGTCCGTTTTTCCCGTAGTTGCTCTAAATTACATACCTCCATGAATTATTTTTGAGTTGTTAGGGAATCCCAGACGATCTATGTCGTTTGTGAGTGGAATGTCTCGTGTTCTTGACGTTTCTTCGGCGGAGTCTCTCACACGGAAAAACCTAATTCCATGTTTATCTAGCGAAGAAAATTGTTCGACTTTTTGCAGCAAATATGGAGTACCACCGGACGAGAAAAGAAGGGACTAAATAGACTGTGGTGGTTCGAAGCGTGTAAAACTTCGTAAGCACAGTTTCGATGCTGAAATAGCGTTTACAGTTTCACTGCGGACAACGCGGAAAACGAACGAGTATCAGGAAGAATACTTGGTTCGACTCTTCCAAATTATCCATCCAGACCACCATAATGGACTTTCACATGATTACAACACCGACGATGAGTAAGGTAAGTCATCTCCTTTGCAATTACAAGTATTTTTGTAACGCTCTTCTTTTGTCGTTGCTGTAGCGACCACCGTAAACATACCCATAACGCCCGCCATTAGAGACGCATGATTGATTTAAGATCGCAAGTTCGATATGTATCGTTTGGACCCCGCGACTTCGATATTCATTCATTCTTGGAAATTACCGATCATTAATGAGAATTCATTCAGAAGTAACTTTCTACTAAATAGGCCGAAAAGTTTAAAAAATGATTGTAATCAGAATTTTTAGTGTGAACATTTCGATACGAACCACAAAGATATTAATAGCGACAGCTGTATGTTTACTTTAAAGTTCAGTACGAAGCAGATAATAAAATCTATGGTAATAGTTTCCGTTAGCTAGCCAGAACTTTTTTTGACAACTAATTAAATCATATTTCTGGTCCTTGTATGTTAGAAAAGACTAGGAAGTTTAACATCATAAAATTATTTAACTGAAACGTAATGCAGGCCATCTTAAATAACCGACGCAGTCCGTTGTATGGCGTGTGAATAAACGGTGCATTGGTTGCGCATCACACGCACTCCATATTAAGAATGTTAAAACAATACACAATTGAGCCGTGTGCGGCTCGTGTTCGTGCTGTTTATTACTTGACGTCTTGTCTTTGCGGTACTGCCTTCCCGTTTCTTGTTCGATTTACTGGCGTCACTAAGTTGCTGGCTTGCTTGCCCGTGAGTGGCAGCAGCAGCACTTATCGATAAGAGCACTGTCGTTCTATCTTTGTAGCGACTGCTAGTATTTCTGGGTCATCGTATATCGGGAGTTGAGCTGGGACGGAGCAGCAGTGAGGTCGAGACAGCCATGTCTCGCTCGACCATTGGTGACACACATGAATTGAGTGCGGAAGACCTTGGTTGGTCGTTCGGTCGGTTGTCTCATTGGACGACGTGTATTTGTTCGCCGACCGCTTCTGTGTTCTCTCGGTCACTGGTTTTAGTATTGTTCGAGTTGTTTGTGGAAGTGTTTGATGGAACCGTGTGTGGCTTGTGTTGCTTTGACTGAGCAGCTATTTTAATGCTGTCTGCATACTGCAGGCAGTCAGACGGTTGGGACGGAGCAGCGAGGATGTCACGCGGCGCAAGGGCAGGCTGGGACAGCTGACGGCGTGCATGCACTGTGGGACCGTGAGGTGCTAGCTGCGTGCGGTTCTAGGCGCTGCAGTCCGGAACCGCAGGACTGCTACAGTCGCAGGTTCGAATCCTGCCTCGGGCATGGATGTGTGAGATGTCCTTAGGTTAGTTAGGTTTAAGTAGTTCTAAGTTCTAGGGGACTGATGACCTAAGATGTTACGTCCCATAGTGCTCAGAGCCATTTGAACCATTTGATTTTGCTAGCTGCGAGAGCGACAATTTTCATTGGACACTGTACCTGGACGCTGAAGTTGAGTGATCAGCTATCCTGTAACGAAACCTCAGCTATTGTGATATCTCTTCGTTCATTTTTGGGTTGTTGCTCCCTGGGCCATTTGGGCTAGCAGCAATGTACGATGTGTTGGAGTCAGCGAAATCTTGCAGCCGTCTTCCTATATTGTGATTAATTACTAAATTGACTGTTACTTGCCAGTGAAGTGCACCAGCGGTATTTTCTGCCTTGTGGCCATTAACGCCGCAGTTACCTGCCATGGTAGTTTGCATAGTTTTCCGGCAGTGTGCCTTTCCTCTTCGTGTTGATGCTGTCCAGGAGGCATGTAGTTCGACAGCCTTTTAAGTTGTTTGGTTCATATTTTGGTTAGAGTGATATTGTTCCCTTGGCTGTTTTTTTTGACGCCAATTTCTGAAGTTTTAGAGCTGTTCATATCCTAGTCCTCAGCCGATATTTTCCATCGTTCTGCTGTTGGTCGGACGGAAGGGAATTGTTTAACTTGTTGGTTGGCGCTTGGGCCATCTCTAGTTTTGGACGGCCATCCGATTATTTAACTTCTACTCTCGGCTGTCTCTCTCATCTCACCTTACGTTTGAGCTACCTTCTCAGGCCGACACTTGCAACACTTCTGAGCACCACTTGTTCTGTTTGTTTTAGATTGTGATTTTCATTTTAGTTTGAAGTACTGTGCGAGGCCTTTGTCCATGTATTAATTCAGTTTTTTTAATTTTACGTAAAGGCCCTCAGCCGTGTTAAATTAAAATTTGGATATTGATTTTATTTAAAAAAATTTTCTTAAAAATTTGTTCTATCTGAAATTGTTTGTAACCCAGGCCCTAAGACGTTAGTCGTTCAACGTGTTATGTTTGGCCTTCAGCCGAGGATTTACGTGAACCCCTTTTATAAGGCCTTCAGCTGTGTGTATTCTTCAAAGGAAAAACTTTTTATAAGAAGGAAGGTTTTTATTTTAAATTGTTTGTCTGACTTAGACTCGAACTCGGGACCTTTGCCTTTCGCGGGCAAGTGCTCTACCAACTGAGCTACCGAAGCACGACTCACGCCCGGTCTCACAGCTTTACTTCTGCCAGTACCTCGTCTCCTACCTTCCAAACTTTACAGAAGCTCTCCTGCGAACCTTGCAGAACTAGCACTCCTGAAAGAAAGGATATTGCGGAGACATGGCTTAGCCACAGCCTGGGGGATGTTTCCAGAATGAGATTTTCACTCTGCAGCGGAGTGTGCTCTTGCCCGCGAAAGGCAAAGGTCCCGAGTTCGAGTCTCGGTCGGGCACACAGTTTTAATCTGCCAGGAAGTTTCTTATCAGCGCATACTCCGCTGCAGAGTGAAAATCTCATTCTGGAAACATCCCCCAGGCTGTGGCTAAGCCATGTCTCCGCAATATCCTTTCTTTCAGGAGTGCTAGTTCTGCAAGGTTCGCAGGAGAGCTTCTGTAAAGTTTGGAAGGTAGGAGACGAGGTACTGGCAGAAGTAAAGCTGTGAGTACCGGGCGTGAGTCGTGCTTCGGTAGCTCAGTTGGTAGAGCACTTGCCCGCGAAAGGCAAAGGTCCCGAGTTCGAGTCTCGGTCGGGCACACAGTTTTAATCTGCCAGGAAGTTTCTTATCAGCGCACACTCCGCTGCAGAGTGAAAATCTCATTCTGGTTTGTCTGACTTGTTTTTCAGGCCTTCAGCAGTTGTTTCAAATTTCTTTGTGGCCTTCAGGCGTGCAATAAGTTAATATTTCTTTAATTAGGCTTTTGGCCATTCTGTTGTAACTTTAAAAAGAAACTTCTTGGTTAGAAAAAAATGTTTATTAATGTGTTTTAATTATAGTTGTACTTCAGATGTGTAGTGTAGGCCTTCAGCCGCTAATTGTTTTCGATTGCATTTTTTTTATTTTTACCTTCTATTTTTAATAGCTTTTGGTTTATAAGCCAGGCCTTGAGCCATTCTTGCTTTTGGTGTGGTGTTGGGCCTTCAGCCCAGAAAGCATCTCAAGTTTTCTTTAACTAGGCCTTCAGCCGTGTTGTCTAATTTTGATCTTTTAAAACAATGTATATACAAGTGGTTCTTAGAAAAATAAAGTTGTATGTTTGATTGTGCAACTCACATTAACTGTTTACAGCCCCATCCACAATCATAACCTTATCCTGTGCGCTCTCTGAGTACCTACCAACCAGGTTTCAATAACAATGAACTATGTTGCTTGGGGCCAGGTTGTGTATCTTGCTAATGCCTAAAAATGATCAGAAATATTTACAAAATAGCACTGTCGTTACAAAGTAAAACAATAGCAGGATTTTTTTGGTCGCAGTGACGCATCCAGATCTCAGCACCCGGCGTCATACTACAAAAAGGACCACGAAAACCCCAAGAAATAAATTACAAGACTTACTGCGAAGTAGGACAAGTCAAGACAAGACGGAACCGGTTTCAGTATGTCTCCGGATACTTTAAATCAGATAGCGTGTGAAACCCCATTGGGAGAGATGTGCACGTCGGCGACATTTCGGCGGTCATGAATGATAACGGCTCGTCAACGATTTCGATGTCACGCCACAACACGTGGCCACCGACATCAGCATGAAAAAGGGTGCTCGACGTTCCTTCAGAGATGCACCTCTATACATTGTCCACAAAAAAGGGTTACAGAAGAGGAAGTACCATTTATTACACGCACATAGGAAGAGACATCGCTATTGAATAGCGATTGATATCTCTGCAACAACAAGTACGTCTGACATTACTTACGTTTTCAACTTACTCGTATTATTAAATTTCAAATCGCATATCAGCAGGGCTTCGTATATACCCATCATCTTACCTGCAGAAGAGTAGTAATATAAGGCAGCACAGTACTGCAAAAAGCAAGGCGTGCTTCCAGCTGGGAAACATCTGAACACAGAAGCAGGCGGACACCAATCCTATAGGTAGACCAAGCCATGCCATGCAATTGATACAAGAGCGGTTTCTGATATCCGTCAATTCCGTCCCTGAAATATCAAAATCAGCATCTTATTTAATTACTAAATTTAAAAGTCACGCTTTTTTATTTTAAGTTATTTCACGTCATACACTTCTATATTACCGTGTACACTAACATTTACAAATAAAATGCAACACTTAGCATAACAACAAACAAATGAATAATACTGAGTCCACATACAGCTTAAGGTGACATAACATATACTTTAAATTTATAGAGAAAAATATTATACAACCAAAACCAGAGTTCGATCAGATTAACATATAATGAAGAGATCATATAAATTGCCTCGGAGAAATTTCATATTACCAACAAAGCACAAACATAAAAACGGCTTTAGAGAACATAAAGCAGCTGACAGGGACCTTGTGCGTGTTGTTATTATAATGCGATTACAGGCAAATTTCTACGCACTCATCTCACATGTCACAACATGAAACTGCGTGTTTTCAAAGTGATGAAAGTTGTGCTCTTATTATTCGAAGTAGTCAGTTGACATACTGAAATTGGTTCAGGTGGCTAGGGACATATGTTTTGCGACATATTTTCTTACTTGTGGCGAAATTGTTTAGAGTGTGTCTACAAATCTAAACTAGCAGTATCCAGGGTGTTTTTTTTATTTTTTATTTTTTTTACCTGTGGCTACGATCTTTATGCGTGAGTTCCACGATGCGCTGTAGTTTGGAGGTAAGCGGCTCCCTACAGCTAACAGAGTTAAGTTAGTTCAAAGGAAACCAAGGATACAGAATAAGACAGAACCTGCTTCAGGTTGAGCATACCCTTAGCCGTATGTGATTTTGTTAGGGTGCCATTTTGTGCTGCTGCAGATTTTAGTGTACTGTACAATCCTTGGTTTCCCCTTCAGCCAAATTAGCTAGTCAACAAAAGTATATTATTAATTTACGTATTTTGTGTATGATGTGTGTTGTGGCGTAGCAAGACAGCCACGCCACGGAAGTAGCCGAAAGGCACGCGTTTAGCAGGCAAGTTATAGGTCTGTAACAGGATACGTAATGAATGTTATCAAGAAAAGTACGTAGCTTCTGGAATCCTTAACTTTATTCCATCCTTGGTACATCGCTATTGACGATATAAGTGAGACTCCATAGATACATGCAATGTTACTAATGGCGCCTTGCCAGGTCGTAGCCATGGATTTAGCTGAAGGCTATTCTAACTATCTGCTCGGCAAATGAGCAATGCTTCGTCCGTGTAGTCGCTAGCAAAGTCGTCCGTACAACTGGGGCGAGTGCTATCCCGTATCTCGAGACCTGCCTTGTGGTGGCGCTCGGTCTGCGATCACACAGTGGCGACACGCGGGTCCGACATGTACTAATGGACCGCGGCCGATTTAAAACTACCACCTAGCAAGTGTGGTGTCTGGCGGTGACACCACAATGTGTGTACTAAAATGTTATTTTTTTCGTGTAAAGAAATATTAAATTATGGAATGTAAAAATAACTCAGCACTAATAGGGACTAAACACAGCAGTTCTAAGGTATGAAAGAATGATGATTCTTCAGTGTATGACGGACGTTACTTATGCAACATTCTTGTAATTTTGTTATGTGAAGTCTTAAGTATTCGTCTCCGAATAACTGCTGCAACTTACATCCTTGTGAATCTCCTTAAATCTTCTTACTATATTCTTCTCTTGGTCTCCCTCTACAATTTTTACCTCCCACACGTCCCTCCGATACTAAATTGGTGATCCCTTGATGTCTCATAATGTGTCCTGTCAGCTAATCTTTTCGTCTAATCAAGTTCCGTCATAAATTTTTTTCTCTCTATTTCGATTCAGCACTTCTTCATTGGCTACGTGATCTGATCATCTGTCCTTCATCATTCTTCTGTAACACCACCTTTCAAAACCCTCTGTTCTGATCTAAACTGTTTATTGTCCACGTTTCACTTCCATTCATAGCTGCATTCCACACAAATACTTCCAGAAAAGACTTCCTAACACTTGAACGCATATTCGACGTTAAAAATGTCTCTTCTTCAGAAAGCTTGCCGTTGACAGTCTAGATTTTTTAACCCCTACTTCTGCCATCATCCGTCATTTTTCTGCCACATAACGAAACCCGTAAATAAGTGTCTCGTTTCCTAATCTAATTCCCCGAGTATCACCTGATTTAATTCGACTGTATTCCATTATCCTTGCCATTCTTTTGTTGATATTAATCCTATATCCTCCTCGTCAGTTCCGTTCAATTCCTCTTGCAAATCCTTTGCTGTCTCTAATAGAATTACAATATCATCGGCACACTTCAAAGTTGTTATTTCTACTCCCTGAAATTTAATTCCTACAGCAAATTTTTCGTTGGTTTACTTTACTGATTGCTCATTGTACAGACTGAATAACATCGGCGATGGGCTACAGCCCTGTCTCACTTCCTTCTCAACCATTACTTCCTTTTCATGCACCTCGTCTATTATAATTGCCGTCTGCCGGCCTGGGTGGCCAAGCGGTTCTAGGCGCTACAGTCAGGAACTGCGCGACTGCTACGGTCCCAGGTTCGAATCCTGCTTCGGGCATGGATGTGTGTGATGTCCTTAGGTTAGTTAGGTTTAAGTACTTCTAAGTTCTAGGGGACTGATGACCTCAGATGTTAAGTACCATAGTGCTCAGAGCCATTTCAACTGCCGTCTAGTTTCTGTACAAGTTGTAAACAGCCTTTCACTTCCTGTATTTTACCCCTGCTACCTTCAGAAATTTAGAGCATTGTCAAAAGGTTTATTCAAATCTACAAATGCTACAAATGTAGTTCACCTTTCGTTAAGCTGTCTTCTAACTAGTACAGTTAATATTGCCTCGTGTATTCGTATAAGAGAGAGAGAGAGAGTTCGAAGGCTAACTAATGTTAAAGACATTCAGTGGAGAGTTACATGAAACTTAGTTTTATGAGGCTTTTAAAGTAGATTTATCTAGAAAACATTATTAAAAACTTTTTCTAAGTGACTGCATAAACGTCACAAAGTAAGTGACAAACGGATGTTAGTCATTCATTGCCATTATTAATATAAAGGCGATGAATTTGCGAAACGACTAGTTATCGACGCCTTCAGTCCTTACTGAGAAGAGAGTCAGTTTCGTTAAAAAATGTATCAAATCTTTGTTCCGAATGGTGAACTTCTAAAATCAAACTTAAGGTCGCTCAGCTTGGAGTGAGGAATATATGGTGTTCCAGGTATTAGCTAAATGCACCATCCTTAGTTCCTGCTTGACCAACACACCAGGCAGGCACTAAAGTGTATTATTTAATTACGTCCTATGCGTATAACGTTTGTACTAAAATGTTGTTTTCTTTGTTCGTTTCATGTCGCACAGGTAAGACACTGACAATGCGAACCAATGGTGTTTAACCAACGCAATAACTGCCAGTGCTTGTGACTAAACAAAAGGGAAGTAAAAGCTTATGATGGTGAGAACAATGGGCCATCATTACCAGATCGTCTCTCCGCATTCTTATAAAATGTATGTATAAACTGATTTGTGTGTTATGTATTACATCACAAGAGGTCTTGAACTTGTAAAAATCACTGTGTATGATATCAACATCACGGTATAGAATGATGGATTGAGATCCGTAAACCAGTTCATTTTAGAGTAAGAGGGGCGCATATCAGCCGAACAGCTTGTTCAACTTGTCGCTCAGTATAGGGAAAGACAACGGCAAATAACAATCATTTTGAGCACCTCTGTGCCACGTGTCGTCACAGCCTTAACTTTGTTGTGTGTTGCTTACTTTCTGATCAGGCGGAGAGCTAATTCCAAAAGGGAACCAAGGGTAGTACAAGTCCCAGTGCATTGGATACCGAGGGCGTGAGGTGAGTAGGTAAGGGGTTGATCGGGCAGCGGTCGTCCAGTACGGAATTTTTACGTTTTGTTTCATATAATGTGTTTTAAGGGCACTAGGTCACATTTAAGTTTTCTAGTAGTAAGGAAATATGAAATAGGTGCTGACCCAGACAAGTTAACAGCTAGTTAAGGGTCGACCCAGGGACTGGGTCTTTCCAAAAAGGGAAATAATGTAGCGGCACCACAGTTTAAGATAGGAAAGTTAGATTCAGTGCAACATTTCTGAGCACAAGTTACAGCCAGGTGCGGGCCACATTGCAGTAAGTTACACTGAACAGCGGTTGCAAAGTAAGGAGTCGTCGAACCACTGAAAAGAGTAAACGCAGCAGTTTGCATGGCATAACTACAGGCAGAAGGGACCCACTGGGGCAACCCAATTGTGGTGCATATGTGACTTGGAGCGGCACATTAGCAAAACAGAGGTGCACAGCCACATACAAATGGGTGTCGTTTTCCAATGAGATTCATTCAAGTGTGGCAGCTCTACTGGATGGCGAGGCATGTCGCACCACCGGTTAGACGCAGCAACAGATGGAGTGCCAGTGTCCCAGTCCACGGCAGATCATTATTTCGACCGTCTGAGGCCGACGTGGCGTCCACAGCCAGCCAGTGGTGCACCACTGTTTGGCTCGGTACCGCAGGCAGTCGTCTCAGCCAGCAACAAATTCCGGAGACATCCCGAGATGAGGGTCACAGATTCGGACGCCGGATCATGGGCGCTTGCTGCCGTGATCTCAGCTATGCCAGTTACAAAGAAGCAACAGCAGGAATGGCCTACGGCTCCCGGCAGAGCAGCACGGAGACATCGAGGATGGTGGGCGCTGAGTCAGCTGCTGGTGCACACATCCTGACATCATCAGAACTCAGCGGGCCAGTCAAGGCCGGCACGACACAGCATTGTATTGCACAGACTGCTGGGGTGCTTCCTCAGCATTGCGGGGCCCAGTGACGCAGACGGAGGTGAACGAGGACACTGTAGTTTGAAACAGTAAATCATTTGGGAAAGTTCTCACCGAATTTTAATACGGCACCTCCTGGCACCCACCCACTACATTTGATGTCTTCCTGCTACATTTGGTCATCCTGATACATTCTGTGGCAGAAGTCGCCATTGCACTACACTTTTATAAATGTGTCGCAGATCTGTTCCCCTCTGTGTTCAAAAATGGTTCAAATGGCTCTGAGCACTATGCAACTTAACTTCTGAGGTCATCAGCCGCCTAGAACTTAGAACTAATTAAACCTAACTACCCTAAGGACATCACACACATCCATGCCCGAGGCAGGATTCGAACCTGCGACCGTAGCAGTCGCGCGGTTCCAGACAGCAGCACCTAGAAACGCACTGCCACTCTGGCCGGCTCCCCTCTGTGTTTTATTGTTTATTTCTTTGTAGTAGATGCTTTTTTCCTGTATGAACTGTCTCTGGGTTTCGTACTGTTTTTGTTGTTGATTCATACCCTGCATTGTAGAATCATCTTTTACTTCTTTAGGTTTTGTGCTGTCGCATTCTACCAAGAACTACCCAGTTTCTATCGATAAATCCTGATAACTTGCAGTATAATGTCACTCCTATAACCGTCTGTGATCTTGCTTCTGTCTTATACCACATAGTTTTGAATTTTCTCTGAAAACTTTTTTCCTGATTTTTCGCAGGTCTGTGTCACATGTTCTCTTCTGTGGTATTTACTGTCCGCTTATTGGCAGAAATTTCTTGCTCTTTCGTCCTCCCTCCTCCTCCTATTTGGTGATTTATGTTCCTTACATAGAACACACTCTGTGGTATCGTTAGAGTGCTCATTGCTTTCTAATGGCAGGAGACGCCTCTCCATAATTCGTTCTTCAAACTCTTCTTTGTTAGGGGGATTTGATATGTGTAACATTCATCTCTCTTCCCCGTGTGTTTTTACATCTGTATTTACATGGCACACACACTGCCACTTGTTTGTTTTTAATGCTGTATTTTCTGATCTGGCCTTTTTACTCACTATGTCCACAAATTACTAATTGTTTATCACAATGTTTTATGTTCTGCCAGATGACCAAGGTGTTGGTGTTCAAAACACCTCCTCGCTACTAGAAAGTCTTTTACTGAAGCCGAATGAAATCCAAGACATACTTTTTGTCGCTTCACGAGTGCTGTTTTAACCTGAAGGCTCTCATTTCAGTAACTTGATGGACCACTTTTCTTCCCACTGGTTCTGTCCTGAATCGGACTGTAAAGCCGTTTCCGAAGGTTTCCTTGAGCAGTTCATCTTCAGGGTTCCTCAAGTGTATTGTGTCTTTCGGTGCATTTGTGCATTTGCATTTGCATTTGTGTCCACTGGGATGTGGTACACAATCATTAAAGGTCTCTTAATCTTAGGCTATTCACAAATCAGTTTCTCTTGCACCCTTTTGTTGTTGATTATCTTTTTCGTGACCCTTCATGTAGCAATTTCGAAGACGATTACATTATCGGTTTGCTTGACCTTCTTCATACAAATTTTCTCTTTGGTCTGGTTCATTACGTTCGTCAGCTTTTGTTGCACTTTCTTTGCCTCTTCATTTGTTCTTGACTTTATCAGCAAAATATTTTGTTCGATTGCTTGCTCTGTGGTGATTTCAGCTGCAGGAGCTGTTTTGCTTGCACCTCTACTGGGTCGCTCGGTTAGTACCACACATCTGCATGTTTTCTCTAGTTTCGTGAATATTCTCTCGTTTTATTTTTGTAGTTGTTCCGAACTGCACTGCCAGTTAATAAAGCCTGATTTATAGCGCATTGCGATATTTTTGCCAGTAATTCCACTTTTAGTTCGCTTGTTCTTGGGCTGTGTCATCTTTTGCCCAGAAAATTCATTTTCAATAAATACCATCATGTCTTCATACAGATGCTTCATATTGACTGTAGCGTTTCTCCTTTCGGCGTTATTATTTGTTTTATCCTCGTCAACTGCCACCGTTACCTTACGTGTAGTCGTGCTGACTGCATCTGTTTGCCCATTTGATGTCGAGTGCAGTGCAAGGCCTCTCCACATTAAGAAAGTGGGGCTGGCCACTGGAGTCTTAAGCGAAGCACACGTCCTGACTCGCCCGGAAAGTGTTCCATTAGGTTCAGGTATGGACTATGGACAGGCCAGTCCATTCCAGGAATGTTATTGTCCACAAACGATTGCCTCATAGATGCTGCTTTGTGACAGGGTGCGTTGTCGTGCTAATCCAAACAAATAACGTCTCCTAAGTGGCCCTGTACCGTGCGCAGTACACGGTGCTGTTAAATGAGTTGATATGCTTCCGAATTTAGCGTTGTTTTCTTAAGGGGAGCTGGAGGTGCCTATGCTGCCCATGTTAAAATCACTAAGTTTGAGGAACATTTATGAATAAACTACCAAATAGAAAAAATTGAATTTTTTTTTACACATAGAGTGGTTTAGTATTGCAGTTATGACAGAGAGATTTTGGAGTATCTTTTCTAGTTTCCTTCCAATTATTTCTTGTATTAATGACCCAAATTTTTTTTACAAATAATTGCTTTATAATTAAACTGAAATGAAACTACTGAACATATTGCCAAATGCCTGTGTTACACTGTAAGTTTGATCACTAGGAGAGCTGTATAAAAATTTCATCTCTCTAGCTTGAGTGGATTTTGAGAAAATGTTCCTTATATTCGAAAAATTCTAATTTACGAGAAATGGCTATCAAAGTTTCTCAATACATTCCTGCACTATAGGACGGAATATCAGGGTCTTCTTCTTCATCCTCCAAAAGCTTCCTCTTCTGTCTTCTTTTCTGGCCTGTTGTTCCATCATACTTCATATGCCTTTCTATTCTTTCTGCTCCTCTTATCCTTTCTCTGTCAATATTTCTTAGTGCTCATACAGTGTTCACCGCAGCTGTAAATCCTAATGCCTTCAGAACTTCACACTTCACACTGTTCCCTTGGTTGTAGGTTGCTATTGCATCATAAATGCCAAAGTGCAGCGTTTTTATGCTTACAAACACCCTTTTAGGAGTCACTTTCCAAATCAAATTGTTTACGCTCTCATTAGGATTCTGCATCTTTCCGTGTAGACATTTGTGTAACAATTCTGGCTGTGCTAAGTCATGAAAAATATCATAACTGTCACTAACATATTCATGAAATCTGTCACTTCCACCAGTCAGCTTCTTGCTAGAAGATGTCACAGGGCTATGGCCGGGCATGTGTTGCTTAGCAGAAGAACGCACTGTTTCAGTAATTGTAGTATCGCAACTTGGTATTAGTGTTAATTTTCTTTTACCTACTTTCTTCCTCTTCTTATATACACGGTTACTAAAACGTGGCATCGTAACCAGAACAACGCTTTACACAAGAAGTATAATACTACCAACAACAGGCGCAACACTGAACTAATTCGAAACGGTAAACAGCAAAGAGACGATGTTCCGCGCTCTTAGCGCTTCATTTGTCACAGAAAACAATGTAGCCAACCCTGCACACTCGCTGTATGCGTAACATAAGGCGCTGTATGCGTAACAGGCCGAGAAAATCCCAAGCAGTTCGCCAGGAAGTGACGAGAGGGTGTTAGATGCATTCAGCGCCCGCCCATTTCCTCTGCAGGCGTGGGGGAAAATGGTAATAACTTCACTTCCAGGGCGAGTAGAACAATAATTCAAAGTTTACATTAAAGAGGAATGTTTCAATTAATTTTCGGTAGCAAAAAAAAATCGTAATTTTTCGGATTTGACCACCTCCGGCTCCCCTTAAGCGCAGGAAAAGCAGTAGACAGTAATTACTAAAAACATTGCCATATCATAACACCAACTGCAGGGTACTTTACTGTTGACACTACACATGATCTTAGGTAACGTTCAGTAGGTTTTTGCCGAACGCAAACCCCTCCACTATATTGCCACAGGGTATCACGTGATTCATCACTCTAAACAATTCGTCTCCAATCACCGACTGTCCAGCGGCGTCGCTCTATACGCGGCCTAGAGCATTGCTTAGCACTTACAAGGGGAGGCGACGACGTTTGGGACGCGGATTTACCGCAAACGTCGTACACTCGTAGTACTTTACGAGGACAACAAAATGTGTAAGCAGTAGCGCGTACTTCTCAAGCGTTATTGAGAAAATCGCAAGATAATTTCGGTCGTCAAACACACATCTGTGAGTGGCCATTTTTATCATGAAGGGGCGGCAGCCGAGTGGTTAGCGTTGAAGCTCTGTAATCACTGCATCGCTGGTTCGAGTCCCGTTCCTCAGTTTCTTTATTTTCAACACAGTCATTTTCTTTACTATTTATATTACAATTGATATAATGGGAAGAATACGTGTAATCGGATGATCTTTTATTAAATTTACAATGTTATTTGGCAGTCTACAAATTTTTAATATCACAAATAATATAACAGTCATAACTATCGTCTGGTAAACTACCAAACGCATAAAGTGAAACTGAAAATGCATGCTTGTCCGTGATTTGAGAAATCCCTTATACCTGGAAGGAGCCCGAAACGACTTGTTACCTCCAAGTTTTGACAGGCACAGACGGCTTAATCGTCTCTTTCGACATTACGAGTACAAGTTGCAGAATGGTATTTTTCGTACAAACATGTAAAGTTAAACGGCACCAGCTGCATTGAATAAATGCTATGTTTCCGCATACGCAAGGTCTTTTGAGATTTTCCGTAGAAAAATAAACCTCGTTAACATTTTCAAAAACCTCTTTCAGCCGATAATTTTGAAGAAAGCCATGCATAACGCAGTATTTCCTCAAATATCGGCGCTGATAATTCGTCATGCAGTATCGAGTGTATTTTAATAGCGTCTTCAAGAGAAGCACTTTCTCATTCTCTTTCGGTGAAATACGAATAATTTTGAAGACACGGACAAGCATACAATTTCAGTATCACTTTATGCGTTTCATCGTTTACTAGTCGAAAGTTATGAATATTATATTATTTGTGATAATAAAAATTTGTAGACTGCCAGATAAGATTGTAAATTTAACAAAAGTTCATCAGTTTACACGTATTTTTCCCATTATATCAACTGTAATATAAATAGTTAAGAAAATGACTGTGTTGAAAATAAAAAAGAAAGCTGACGAACGGGACTCGATCCATCGATGCAATGATTACGGGGCTTGGACGCTAACCACTTTTATTTTCTAACCACATTTTTTTATTTCACAGAAACAGTAACAAAAATGGCTACAATGAAATGACATAAATAAGGTGACAGATAATTACAGCATTCGAAGAATGAGTCTTTAGCAGTAGCACAATTTAGCTCATTCACTGTCATCTTCAACTGGTGGCGGTTCAGCACGCACATTGTCTTCTTCTGCAGCCGGTTCCTCATCATTATTTCCCAGACCCAAATTAATCATTCAGTAAATCCTTGACGTGTGTTCCTTCCAGGGTAAATTACGTGGACAGAAGAGCAGTCGCGAACAGCGACATCGCAAAGTCCTTCACTGCCTTGTTATTTTTGTCAGTTCCAGGCTTCTAAACGCATCCATAGGGAGTTCAAGATCTCCCTCTATATCAGACACCAGATGTTCGTGGTCATATTCTAGCATCTGCTGTACTATTGATTTATTTTGTATGGGTGACTTACAGGTGAGGTCACGGTCGGGAACGTGACCCAACCCATTCCTTCTCTACTAGGAATCCAGTTCCTAACCAATACCCATTCTGTTGAAGACAATTCGGAGCATGTTACCATATTTCTTATTGTGATTCTTATATTTAACTATTTTCTCGAATTCATTTTCCATATACATCTTGTATTCAATATGTTCATCGCTGCCAATATTGTTAAAAACATAACTTGTATATTTGCTCATTAACCAAATCACTGCATTATTTTTTGACTGAGGGTGGTCTAAAGAAAATGTTAGTCGGTACATTGTTTGCTGAAGTTCTTGTTATTTGAGCAGTTTTCTCCCTAGTCCACCTCCAGTTGGTAATCCGATTTCCACATGTGTAACGATGAGGCACACTATCAACGAGGTGGCGTTTTCTGCAGAGGTTAGTGTCACTTAACCGATGGCAAAGGGACGCTCATTAATGCTGATGATGTTATTGACTACCTTGTACCACGCTGTTCTCACATCAGAGAAAGAACATCACTAATGATGTTTTTCCAGACCACATTCCATGCTATTCCAGCATATTTAGTTTCTATGTTATTTTTCCTTTCATGTTTCCATCTTTCAGCTAAAATCGCCTTTGCTGTAACGTTTTTGGAGTTTAAAAGCTTTTTGCTGAGATAACTTCGTTCAAGGTAATACTCCCTAATGTGTTTTAGCTTAAAACTTATTTTTTGTATATTTATCGGCGGCTCTACACTTTCTGGCCTGACAATATCGTATAGTTTTGCTGTAATGCACACTGGATCATTACACATTATGCTCCATGTTCGTTTGACATACAATGCCATCGCTTTAGACTTGATATCGGTTAGACCCATTCCTCCATTGCTTGGATCCAAAACTGCTGTCTTCACTGGCACTCGAAACAATTCCCCTTTCCACAATAACTTTGCTAAGGTGGACATGATCGTCTTCGCCACCATTGATGGAATGGGGAGAACCTGTGCTATGTAGTAGACCTTGGATAAAATATGTGTTGATAAACAGTATCCTCTGGAACTGGTCTATGCTACGTTGACACTTTTCAATCAAAGCTCCCTTGATTTTTCTTGCCACCTCCTGCCAATTTATTGCTATCATTTTTAAAAGGTGAGTTGTCAATGCCATTCCAAGAGCTTTGTGTTCATTAACATGGTTCGCCCACTCAATGGGCAAGTTAGCAAGCCGCTTTATATTTAGAAATTTACTTTTGTTTTTATTTACCCTCGCAACCGATGCGGAACAGTATTTTGCAAGTACCATCTCTAGCTGTGTCACATCTGTTTGGTCTCTGATGATTACGCCTACATCGACGGCTACCGCCGCTTCATGGTAAAAATGGGCACTCACAGGTATATATTGGACGACTGAAATTATCTTGCGATTTTCTCAATAACGCTTGAGGAGTACTCGCTACTGCTTACACATTTTGTTGTCCTCGTGGAGTACTACGAGTGTACGAAGTTTAGAGTAAATCCACGTTCCAAACGTTGTGGCCTCCCCGTGTTAGTACAGATGTGTGTGGCTTCGGAAAAGCAGCTCGACCACTACATTGCATTCTATTTTACACCCTACGGAGAGTAATTGTGTTAGTGGGACTGCTGGCAGCACTTTGGGACTGAAGAATGATTCTTTGCACTGATTTCATTCGGTTTTCTGACAACCACCCTCCGCAATGTTCGAAGGTACCTTCCCATCAGTACGTGTGGTCTGATACGTATCGTCTGCCTACCACATGCTTTAGCTCTAGCTGTGGCTTCGCGACTGCGGTTCACATCCAGATAGCCAACAGTCGACTCGCAGCTGTAGGAGGGTTGGCATGTCCCCGATGGATTTGTTATTCAGGTGACATCCGACAGCTAGTCCACGTTCATAGTCACTGAGCTCTCGTGACGCACCCAGTTGCTGTTCATGCATCTCTACTACTTATACACTCCTTTTATACTGGCGGGGCCCGCCTCTGGTGACATCTAGTAGTCAATTCCGCATTACGTAGGGGTGTCTGGATACTTTTCATCATGTAATGTATATCACGAGGCATCATGGTGACACGATTCCGTCTGTATGTATGTCCTAAGGGTTTCGTTTTGTACCGAAAATTGTAGTTTAGGTAATATTTTGGATATCAAGCAGAAATATAAAGCTTCTATAGCATCTGATAGCTGGAAACATCTCTGGTTGGATGTCACACGGAAAAGTAAAGCTTCAATAGCAACTGAGTAACAGTGGGCAGCCGTCCGCTGTGGCCGAGTCGATTATAGGCGCTTGAATCCGGAACCGTGCTCCTGCTACGGTCGCAGCTTCGAATCCTCCCTCGGGCATGGATGTATGTGATGTCCTTAGGTTCAAATGGCTCTGAGCACTATGGTACTTAACATTTCAGGTCATCAGTCCCCTAGAACTTAGAACTAATTAAACCTAACTAACCTAAGGACATCACACACATCCATGCCCGAGACAGGATTACAGCCTGCGACCGTAGCGGTCGCGCGGTTCCAGACTGAAGCGCCTAGAACCGCTCGGCCAAACTGGCCGGCGATCACGACTTCAACTTCACATCACCACACAGAGACAAAATACCACTAAATATATCTGTGCCTTACCTTACAACATAAACTAATTAGCCACTTTCAGTGTGTATGTTTGTGCGTGCTACATATCCAGCTCAACTAGTTTTCGTATTACTAAGGATACTTGACTTTTGGACTGGACGTGGTTAAGATTTCGTAAAACCGTAATAAAAATATGGAGTGAGCAACAGTGGCCGCTCGAATTGTCGTAGACATGCCGACCATCACCCTTTATTTTAGAAAAATTTATTTACGTTACAAATCGAGCTCTTCGAGCAGTGTTTGCAGATAAATAAAATTGTCACAAAATGTGTATCTACTTCTACCTTTATATGAACCGCTGAGAACCAGAGTGGTCTAAGACAAATAAAATTAGTTCTGAGTTACACCACGCAGTTTACGCATAATGCACGGAAATTTGGTGCGGTGTAACGATAACTCGCAATTGAGCCACTTGAGATCTCCAAACATATTCTTCCTCTCACGCCATAGTGAAGTGCGTTCGTGGGAACAGTGGTATAACTGAAGCGGCGAGGCCACATGGTCTTGTTGTTGTGTATTTTTTTGCGTGTTTATTTCCGCTCTAAAATCGAAAAGGCATTGTAACAGTGCCACTAACTATCAGCAATGTTTTCTTTGTTTAGATCTGTAATGTCCAGTTGCTATTAAAGTAGAAATTGTATTTATAAGGGAAGTTTGCACTCCATGTTGAAGTCTAGGTTAAAACCCACACTAGTCACGCAGTGATGTCTCACATTAAATGCATAAACCATAATACACATCTGTCTCAACAATGACACCGAGGCAAAAAAGGAAAGACATGGTGACATTCCTCCCGTACATCCGTCCGGTGCAACCAACTGACAACTGCAAGTTCGGCTCAGGAATCTGAACCTGGACATGTTGACGTTTTCGCAGAGGAAGATGGTGTATACGGTGAAACAGAATAAACAGGATACATTGCTGAGCTATTAGACAGACTCAGTAGGTAACATTCTGGTGGTTAAGAACAATAATGCAATTATTTTAACCGAATTTCTGAGAGAGAAGTGCATAATGGGAGCAAAAAGTGCAAACTCACATTAATTGTATGACATCATATTTATGTTTCATAAATAAATCGCAGTTACGGAGATTAAAACACAGCGTATTCCTTCTCAGGTATTCAGCTCCATCGTAACGTGCGAAAAATTGAATTCTACCACTTTGGCTTTCAGCGACTCATATCATATCTGCATTTGCGAATAGGTGCGGTGTGCATTGGTGACAATGAAAACTTGTGTCGTGCCGGTACTCGAACGCGGATCTCTCACTTTAAGCTGGCGGTCGCCTCGACCGTCTGGGCCACATGAGCGTTGTCCCCAATGCACAATGGAGACATAGTTTAGTCATATTCGCAAATGCGAATATGGTTCCACATTTCGTACTGCTGACCACCGCTGCAGTGTGAGTTGCACCAGACACGCATGCATATTGAAGGACACTGCAACACATTAGAACAACACATGCACGGCAGTTTAGTACTTGTACCTTTATCACTGCGTGAAGAGTTTGACAGAGCACTGAAAGACCTCAGTCGAAACAAGGCCCCCGGAGTAGACAACATTCCATTGGAACTACTGACGGCCTTGGGAGAGCCAGTCCTGACAAAACTCTACCATCTGGTGAGCAAGATGTATGAGACAGGCGAAATACCCTCAGACTTCAAGAAGAATATAATAATTCCAATCCCAAAGAAAGCAGGTGTTGACAGATGTGAAAATTACCGAACAATCAGTTTAATAAGCCACAGCTGCAAAATACTAACACGAATTCTTTACAGACAAATGGAAAAACTAGTAGAAGCCAACCTCGGGGAAGATCAGTTTGGATTCCGTGGAAATACTGGAACACGTGAGGCAATACTGACCTTACGACTTATCTTAGAAGAAAGATTAAGGAAAGGCAAACCTACGTTTCTAGCATTTGTAGACTTAGAGAAAGCTTTTGACAATGTTGACTGGAATACTCTCTTTCAAATTCTAAAGGTGGCAGGGGTAAAATACAGGGAGCGAAAGGCTATTTACAGTTTGTACAGAAACCAGATGGCAGTTATAAGAGTCGAGGGACATGAAAGGGAAGCAGCGGTGGGGAAGGGAGTAAGACAGGGTTGTAGCCTCTCCCCGATGTTATTCAATCTGTATATTGAGCAAGCAGTAAAGGAAACAAAAATAAATTTCGGAGTAGGTATCAAAATCCATGGAGAAGAAATTAAAACATTGAGGTTCGCCGATGACATTGTAATTCTGTCAGAGACAACAAAGGACTTGGAAGAGCAGTTGAACGGAATGGATGGTATCTTGAAGGGAGGATATAAGATGAACATCAACAAAAGCAAAACGAGGATAATGGAATGTAGTGGAGTTAAGTCGGGTGATGCTGAGGGAATTAGATTAGGAAATGAGACACTTAAAGTAGTAAAGGAGTTTTGCTATTTGGGGAGCAAAATAACTGATGATGGTCGAAGTAGAGAGGATATAAAATGTAGACTGGCAATGGCAAGGAAAGCGTTTCTGAAGAAGAGAAATTTGTTAACATCGAGTATAGATTTAAGTGTCAGGAAGTCATTTCTGAAAGTATTTGTATGGAGTGTAGCCATGTATGGAAGTGAAACATGGACAGTAAATAGTTTGGACAAGAAGAGAATAGAATCTTTCGAAATGTGGTGCTACAGAAGAATGCTGAAGATTAGATGGGTAGATCACATAAATAATGAGGAAGTATTGAATAGGATTGGGGAGAAGAGAAGTTTGTGGCACAACTTGACCAGAAGAAGGGATCGGTTGGTAGGACATGTTCTGAGGCATCAAGGGATCACCAATTTAGTATTGGGGGGCAGCGTGGAGGGTAAAAATCGTCGGGGGAGACCAAGAGATGAATACACTAAGCAGATTCTGAAGGATGTAGGTTGCAGTTGGTACTGGGAGATGAAGAAGCTTGCACAGGATAGAGTAGCATGGAGAGCTGCATCAAACCAGTCTCAGGACTGAAGACCACAACAACAACAACCTTTATCACGAGTGAAACAATATGTTACCTTACAACTGTTATCATTATGATGGAAACAGCCTATTTGATGGCTTACATTGATGATTCTGCCAGAAACAAAACCAAAGACAAGCGTGAACAATGCGCTGTTGTAGCCTGATATCGAAGAGTCTGGTCCGCATTGAACGGTTTCATCAACAGAACGTACCAGTGATTGAACATTTCGCGCTACAATTATCTGGGCTGGTGTGAAGGTACTTTTCTTACAGTGCAGGTGCAAGGCAGTTGCAATAAGGGCTGATTGTGTTACAGATTAATTTACGTCCACACACTCGCCAGAAGCGATGATCTGTGTCTGAAGATTTTTATGTAGTGCTGGGACTCACCTTGCGTGCAAGCACGACTGGGACCGTAACATCAGAAACGAAAGAAGAATCAAAACGGTAGAAGTTTTGACAAAGAGTGGATGGTAACACTGGATATCGCGGGAAAAAGTAAAGACAGAATAATGAAATTAAACAAGTGGACTATTGTTCATTATTAGAGATAGATCAAACATGGAGCAGAAATATCAGTGATCTGTACAGTACACATAAAAACGAATGTAAGAAGCGAGAGTGAAGAAAACCACTCACACCGACCGGTATCTCAAAGGTACCAGCTACCATCACCCAAAGCAGAAACGCTCTATACTGAGTACAATGGTACACTGTGCGGAGCTCGTATCAAGAGCTGGTAACCAGTGAAACGAGCTCAACCAGGTACGCAACGTATTGAAGGAGAACGGCTGCATTAACCGACAGATTTGCAAAGCCATCTTTCTGGAGAAACATTAGCAAGAAGACACCTGAAAGGCAGTGAAAAATCTTTGGTTTTTGCCGTTCTGTAGCTCAGTAACAGGAAATAGTAACCGGTTCCCTAAAGGCGCATAAAATCGTTTCGGTCTTCGGGGCTCCAGCCAAAAATTCGACAGCTCATGAGTCCTCTGAAACACAATGTAAGCCTTCCAACGCAAGGCGTGTATACAATGCCGTCTAGTTGTGGGCACACTTACGTCGGATACACTGTGCGTACCACTAAACAGCGCCTTGTGGAACACGAGAGGGCTACCGCCTGCGGTATCCCGAGAAATCACAGACAGCAGGAAACAGAAGATGTACACTGAATTGCATTCGACAAGACATCTGACATTAAACGGATCAGTAGTTTCTGGAGTAGCGTCATAAAAGACTGACAACACCCTTAATAAACATTCAGCTCTGCAGCTGAACACAGCTTGGAACACAGCCACTGGAAGGCTCAGGCGGGCTCGCAACGATAAAATTACCAAATAAGGCACCGCAGTGAGTAGCAGTGTTTTCGCAGAAGGTAGCTTGGCCACATAAGGGCAGCAGCAGCATGCACTCGACAGTCAGTGCCTCGCCAACTACACTCATGCTCATAAATTAAGGATAATTGCAGAATGCGGTGCCACACAACGTGGCACTAGACAAAACTGGCGCTAATAGCATAGGCACATATGGAACACACACGACACAGATCTGTAAGTCCACGGTATTGGTGATAAGTTGAGAAAACCGCTTGGAAACACGTGTGCTACAAAACGCCACTGTTTCCTGCGCATGTACCCCCACATCAATATGGGATATGATCACAGTGCTCAAGTACACAGGCCGCACAACAGGTTGATATACTCTGGATCAGGTAGTCGAGCAGCTGCTGGGGTATAGCCTCCCATTCTTGCACCAGTGTCTGTCAGAGCTCCTGCAGAGTCCTAGGGGTTTTAAGACGTGTAGCAATAGGTCGACCAAGAGGGGGTTTAGGTGTGGAGAACAGGCAGGCCGCTCCATTCGCCTGATATCTTCCGTTCCGATGTACTCCTGCACGGTGGCAGCTCGGTGGCGCCGTGCGTTATCATTCATCAGGAGGTAGGTGGGACCCACTGCACGCACCACTGAAAAGGCGGACATACTGGTGCAAAATGACGTCCCAATACACCTGACCTCTTACAGTTCCTCTGTCAAAGACATGCAGGGGTGTATGTGCATCGATCATAACCCATCACACACCATCAAACCACGACCTCCATATAGGTCCGTTTCAAGGACATTAAGGGGTTGGTATCTGGTTCCTGGTTCACGCCAGATGAAAACCCGGCGGGAATCACTGTTCAGACTATACCTGGACGTCCGTGAACATAACCTGGGACCACTGTTCCAGTGACCAAGTACTCTGTTCTTGACACCAGGCTTTACGGTCCCTCCTGTGACCAGGGGTCAGGGGAATGCACCTTACAGGTCTCCGGGCGAATAAACAATGTCTGTTCAGTCGTCTGTAGACTGTGTGTCTGGAGACAGCTGTACCGGTGGCTGCGGTAAGGTCCCGAGCAAGGCTACCTGCAGTACTGCGTGGACGTCTGTGGGCACTGAAGGTGAAATATCGGTCTTCTTGTGGTGTTGTACACTGTGGACGTCCGTACTGTAGCGCCTGGACACCTTTCCTGTCTGCTGGAATAGTTGCCATAATCTTGAGATCACACTTTGTGGCAAACAGAGGACCCGTGATACGACCTGCTGTGTTTGATCAGTCTCCAGTCGCCCTAGTACTCTAACCCTCATAACGTCATCAATATGTGCTCTTCGAGCCATTTTCAACACACCATTAACACGTCTGAACAAAAACTTCCTGGCAGATTAAAACTGTGTGCCCGACCGAGACTCGAACTGGCAGAAGTAAAGCTGTGAGTACCGGGCGTGAGTCGTGCTTCGGTAGCTCAGTTGGTAGAGCACTTGCCCGCGAAAGGCAAAGGCCCCGAGTTCGAGTCTCGGTCGGGCACACAGTTTTAATCTGCCAGGAAGTTTCATATCAGCGCACACTACGCTGCAGAGTGAAAATCTCATTCTGGACGTCTGAACAAGTCTGCACAGTTACTCGCTGTACCGGACTCTGAAATGCACCAACATACCTCTGCGTATGTGGACTGCTGCCAGCGTCACCGAGCGCCGACCGCAGGTCAAATGAACCGGCATGGTCATACCCCGAGGTCATTTAAACCCGCAAACCGCCCACCAGAGCGTTGTTTCACCATGTATCAGCATTATCCTTAATTTATGAGCATGAGTGTAATTCTTGGCTCAAAGCTCCTGGACATATGTCCACGTGACCCGGATGCAAGCTCGAGAAAAGTTATCAAGCAAGAAAAGAGTAAAGAGACAGGAGAAGCCCTCTGTCGGAGTAGTTACCCGTTCTTTCCATGACAAATACTTTTAAGGTTTTCTAAACTTCGCTCTCGCGATGCTGCAACACATTGCTTCCCCCTACTCACCTACAGATACCGCCGACTCCAGCATGACGCCTCCAGCACCCCCCACCAGCGACTCCGCCACGACAAACAGCGGGAGCAGAGACGGAGAGAACAGCATCACCACCCTGCTGACGACGTGCATCACCACGCAGGCCAACTGCAGCGGGCGACGTCCGTACCTGCAACCAGCGTATATCCGCTTGCTTCACAAATGTAACATTTCCCAGATTTTTTTCTGTAAAATGTGTCAAGACACAAAGGAATTGAAGACATTAGCTGCCATCCTCGCCGTAATTATACACTACTGGTCATTAAAATTGCTACACCAAGAAGAAATGCAGATGATAAACGAGTATTCATACTAGAACTGCCATGTGATTATATTTTCACGCAATTTGGGTGCATTGATCCTGAGAAATCAGTACCCAGAACAACTACCTCTGGATGTAATAACGGTCTTGATAATCCTGGGCATTGATTCAAACACAGCTTGGATGGCGTGTACAGGTACAACTGCCCATGCAGCTTCAACACGACACCACAGTTCATCAGGAGTAGTGACTGGCGTATTGTGACGAGCCAGTTGCTCGGCCACCATTGACCAAACGTTTTCAATTGGTGAGAGATCTGGAGAATGTGCTGGCCAGGGCAGCAGTCGAACATTTTCTGTATCCAGAAAGGTCCGTACAGGACCTGGAACATGCGGCCGTGCATTATCCTGCTGAAGTTTACGGTTTCGCACGGATCGCATGAAGGGTAGAGCCATGGGTCGTAACACATCTGAAATGTAACGTCCATTGTTCAAAGTGCCGTCAATAAGAACAAGAGGTGACCGAGAAGTGAAACCAGTGGCATCCCAGACCATCACGCCGGGTGATACGCCAGTATGGCGATGACGAAGACACGCTTCCAATGTGCGTTCACCACGATGTCGTCAAACACGGATGCGACCATCATGATGCTGTAAAAAGAACCTGGATTCATCCGAAAAGATGACGTTTTGCCATTCGCACACCCAGGTTCGTCGTTGAGCACACCGTCGCAGGCGTTCCTGTCTGTAATGCAACGTCAAGGGTAACCGCAGCCATGGTCTCCGAGCTGATAGTCCATCCTGCTGCAAACGTCGTCGAACTTTTTGTGCAGATGGTTATTGTCTTGCAAACGTCCCCATCTGTTAACTCAGGGATCGAGACGTGGCTGCACGATCCGTTACAGCCATGCGGATAAGGTGCCTGTCATCTCGACTGCTAGTGATACGCGGCTGTTCGGATCCAGCACGGCGTTCCGTATTACCGTCCTGAACCCACCGATTCCATACTCTGCTAACAGTCATTGGATCTCGACCAACGCGAGCAGCAATGTCGCGATACGATAATCCGCAATCGCGATAGGCTACAATCCGACCTTTATCAAAGTCGGAAACGTGATGGTACGCATTTTTCCTCCTTACAGGAGACATCACAACAAAGTTTCACCAGGCAACGCCGGTCAACTGCTGTTTGTGTATGAGAAATCGGTTGGAAACTTTCCTCATGTCAGAACGTTGTATGTGTCGCCACCGGCGCCAACCTTGTGTGAATGCTCTGAAAAGCTAATCATTTGCATATCACAGCACATTATTCCTGTCGGTTAAATTTCGCGTCTGTAGCACGTCATCTTCGTTCGTGTGGCAATTTTAATGGCCAGTGGTGTATATCTGGTGTCGCGTCTTTCGGTTATTTTGATCCTGCAGCCATTATGAATCAAGACACAAAGGAATTAGACATTAGCTGTCAGGAAGAATTCATTTAAATGAATGGGAAAAGTTGAAAATTTGTGCCTGACCAGGATTAGAACCTCTGTCTCTTACTTAATTTTTTTTATTATTAAACGCGAAGTTTTGGATCCGGTGGGGTGCGAACTAGGAACACACCACACGCTGCTACCTTACAGTTCTTGGACAATATTAATTTTTTTTTCTTTTTTTGCTTGTAACGGCAAGAAAGAACGGACACAGGGGCAACTTAAGGCTGGGTGGAGACAAGGCGGGCCGTGGCCTAACCACGATGCCTCCCCCCACCTTTCTCCCCCCCTACTGTCACTGCGCTGGACTATCACATAGTACCGCCCTTTTTCTTATTTATCTTTTATTTTTATTTATCTGAAATTACTTGCTACTCTAAAAAGGAAGGAACATGGTGGGACAAAATCTTACATGGCTTCCACCACTTAAAAAGAAAAAAAGTGTATCAATTTTAGTCTTACCGTGCAACAACTTATTTTTCCATTACTTAAACAACAAAAAGTCTAACAGAGCCACAAAAATTAAATAAACTGTGGAAAGATACATCCTGAAGGGGACGGTAATGAGAATTCCACGACGACCGGTTAACTCACGTCTTTTTTTGTCAATTTTACCAAAAACAAGGTAACAGGAATGAAACATTCCAATAGTAAAGGATTTCTACACATCATCCAACTCCTTGACGACTAAAGACGAGATACAGCATATTCGCAAAAAGTGGACGACAGTGTGGCAACCTATCCCTTGGGCAGAAACCATATACTGGAAAAAGGCACAAGGTTCCGGGTCATAACCGCTCCCCATCACGTAATGAACATAGAGCCCGATATGCTACACAACTGTATTGTTCTCTGTTCTGGGGAACAAGTTTGAATCGGGACGCAGGAGAATGTCAGTGGAGATTGTCGCTTCCGTCCTCCTGGCAAGAAATGCCAACTGTCGGCGGAGCCAACTGCAATAACTGTGTTCACATGCGACCAAGCGGTGACATAAATGTATTTTTTTCATGGCAACAACTGCATCAGTCCAATACGAAAAAGTCAAACGTTGATGGAGACAGGGTTATGAACGACTTGGTACCACGATAACACAGGGGTAGGCTGACACTGGATCAAACAACCTCCCATTCTGTGTCTGGTGATGGGGACTCCACAGAGGAAACGTGATTTGGAAACGTACAGCGGTATACTAGCATTTTTACAGAGAGATCAGGTTGGGTTCAAATGGCTCTGAGCACTATAGGACTCAACAGGTGAGATCATCAGTCCCTTAGAACTACTTAAACCTAACTAACATAAGGTCATCACACACATCTATGCCCTAGGCAGGATTCGAACCTGCGACCGTAGCGGTCGCGCGGTTCCAGACTGAAGCGCCTAGAACCGCTCAATCCTGAAGTAACTGACATAAAAAAAAGTTCACGAATATGCCTTAATTTATTATTTATCCTACCAACATCTATTGGCGGGGTTAAGCTCTTGGGTCGGAGACAGGCAAAAAGGCGAGCTATAAGTCACTGGGGGACGCAAAGACACTTTAAAGTAGTGCGCCGAAGAAGTAAATCAGAAGCCTTATCCTGAACACATCAGGGAGGCCAAAATCTCCCTCCAACAGGGGTCGCGCCATAGCCGGATAGCGCACTAGAAAAATAGGGTTTCACCAGATAAACGTGCTAGATAATCGATGTAACTTTCGGGACATCATCGCAGGAAAGGCACAAATTTGGGCAACAAAATAAGATTTGCACAACACGTAAGTTTCCAAGGACTGAAAGTTATGAAGTAACGAGAGAGAGCGACGCGAGTGATTAAGGATCGCTCGTTGAATCCAGTCCGTGACGGATGTCCAGTTTAACCCACCAATCTTCATCGGACAACAATCGATAACAATACCCAACGATCGATGGCGGGCGACCGCAAAAGCCCATGGAATCTCAACCGCGTCAGATCCCCGCACACTGAGTAATCAGTGTCTCCGGTCGTTAAGCTGTGCATCCTACAGTCTTTGAGCATCGGTATGTCGTCATGAGTAGGAAGAAGCACCATAAAGCCAACGGCGCACGCGCGAACGATAAACGTTTCGCCCGATAACGACCTGCCATCCAGTCGAGCAGCTATGGGCCTCAGAAGAAGCGTGAGTAACGAAATAGATAGCGGACTACACCTCGACACACTTCTATGGGGGGAGGGGGGGGGGGCGGGAAGACCACCGTTCACATCAGTAGACGCCTGAAAGCCAGTAACTAGAGACGTGAACATCCTCCGTGCAGCATCATTAAAACCAACAGCTGTCAACACTCGCTACAGAAAAACTTGACTAACCCCGTCACTCGCACGATTAAAATCAATGGAAAGTAGACCTCCCGTTAAAATGACAGAGGAGGCAGTCGAGATCACGACATTCAGCAAGCGAGTACGACCCAGAAGACAGCTTTGATAACGCGCGACCACGCCAGCGAGCAAAATCGACTGACGGCTGTTTATCTCCAGTGCGACTATTTTATGACTAAAATTCAGTAGCGTCCCGTCTTTTTGGTAATTAAAACAATTCTTCCGATCTTAATGGAGGGTGGGATGTAGACCCCTTGCACCATTTCATACACCATATACGTTATCGTATCTCCTATTAGAGGCCAAATCCGAACATAAAATTCTTCGGGAAGAACATTCAAACCCGGCAATGTGCGGGAAGGAGAGTGAATTGCAATGTCATGAACGTAATCACGGTGAAAACTGCCAAAAACTCCTCATGGAGAGTTGGCGTAACAACACTATCAAGGAGGAAGTAAAATCAGCAGGCCATATTCCGTCATATTCCACTCCAGCGTAGAGATCGGAAGAATACTGAGAGAGTTCACGCATTATATCTGGTTGGGATGACCACTCGCTACCACCTACAGAACGAATGGTACTGAGACACTTCCTTGGAGGTAACGTTCGAAGCCCAATTAGATCATACACAGACGCCAATTCATACTGGAGAACCGAACGTGGCTGGGATGGCAAACGAAGACCATCTAATTGCAGTATTTTGAGTTACGGGAGTTTCGCCGTCAGGTAATGACATTCATAACTCTCAGTGGGACGTCTCGAGCATAGTCATAAAGATCGCGAAGGACAGCATAATAAAATTCCCGAGAGTTCCTCATTTCACCCGCTTTAACGTTGCTAAATCGCATGAGTGCAGTGCAAAGCCGAGGTGTGGCAGTGGCAGCCCACCATTCCATAAGCGAAGGATACCGCACTTGCAAACGGCTTGCTCGCCCCGCACATGGCAGCGATGACGTCATCCAGAGAGGGGACCGCCAGAGATAACATATTTTGCTGCCAAATATGGCGAGAAAGATGTACCCGCTGCGTGAAGTGGTTAAGAGTCATTGAAACAACACAGTGAAGTCGGCAGGAATTATTTCAACTGACAAATGCTGAATACGTAGTGAAGCAGCCAAATGAAAGTGGTCCAGTCAACTGCTAGAAGTAGCTGTACAGTATGTAAACTACACTAAAGTCGGATATTTTCAGATCTATGTTTCTCGTAGACCCAACGAATTTTTACGTTGTTCACAAATTGCAACACCTTCTAGGATTTTCACACCAATTAGTGCCATATAATCATAGTCTTTTCCAAATGTACGTCCGACCGAAAAGTTTTTCTGGAGTCCAACACCTGGATTCTTCACTACGTGGTTGCAGTACAAATAAGTAATATTATAGTTAGTTATCCACATCCTGTGTATTACAATTGTTCATTATAAAGATTTATAAAATGTTTGTAACTTCTGTCCTGCTGTTTTACACTGAATATGCTAAACATTCAGTAATGCTATTTTCAACTTTTATAGTATTTAACATGGACTTCTGGTCAATAAGTTGTCCTCAACTAAAGTACGTTTGTACTTCCAAGATGTAGTTCTCATTTTAATGAACAACAGGTCACATATTTCTTTTCACTTAAAACTGTGTTGTTAAATACTGTTATGTACATAACCAATATGTATTGATATATTAGATAATTCATCTGTAACTCGATATCTACATTCGAGCTAATGTGTTTAAGTGTGTACATATGCAAGTACGTATTTTGTTTAGCAATCACTTTAATTGATTATGAGCAGAATTTTTCTATATGCTTTGCAAAATGTGCACTCAATGGTTGAGTCCCTAATGCCTTTACCTTAAGGTTTACATTGTTTAAATAATGTTACTCATCGCTACCACTACTATATACATGTGTTGTCAATATTCCTTTAAGCCCAATTTGAGTACATGGTTGGTTACACTGTTGTTATTTATTCCCTCCCCTTCATTATGATACTAGCACTACTGATATACTAAGCTTCTAGTTACGCACTGTAAAGTAACTTCATTAACATACGAAGATTTCCATTAAATATAGTCGATATGTGACAGTAATTGTTTCACTACTATAACTTGGATGCATATGAACACTGAGTGACATTTCAACCCATTTAAGAGCACCGTATTGTAGCTTGTTTTAATGTTATAGGTGCGATTTCCATTACGTTTATGATATAATTGACGTTTGTTTATACACTCATGCATTTCATTACGTATATGCAATGAATATGATACTGTTTAACATTAGGGCTATAAAATGTTTCCTACCTCGCATTTTAACATCTATGTTATCTTATGCCTGGAGATAGAAACTTCGTTTTCTGTTTACATGTGAAACTATACCTAATATGTTCACCAAAGATAGTCTAGTCCTCTACATTACCAAGTAACATGTCATCGAGATATTTTTATACCATACTACAAAAATTTTCTTTTAAAGATCTTTGATGAACTTATCAACATTTTTTATAAAGTAAAATTTACGGTTCGGATCTTCTCTTCAATACTGCTCTGTGTACATTTAGTATTTGTGTGTTTGCTTCAAAAGTCCTGTGTCATAAATTTACATTGATGGCATGCACTACAGATTTTTAGTAATGACTAATGCAATATGGTGGCTTCAACCATTTTAACCCTGTAAGTATTTATGTTATTTTGCACTTCTTTGTAAAGAACAGTTAACATTTTCTGAATACTACATACAATTATTTGTATCTTTTTGTAGTATCCATTAATATGGTCCAAGACTGAACCTGGAAGATATTTGGGTTTAATATAAAAGTTTCTGATAGTTCAATTATGTATTTTATACAAAATTATGTAAGTTGAACGATGCACACAACAGTTACTGGATCAACAATACTTTTGTTGTTTACTACTTAACACTAAAATTCCATCGTCTTGTGTACAACAAAAAAACTGACTGATATCGTCTCCCATACCAGTTTTGTCATTAATGTAAAGTTCTGCACCTGAATTGCAAATGGGTGACCAAGGATCCCGTGAACAGTTCCCATGCTGTGTCACCGAAATTTTCGTTCCATGACAACGCTGGAGGAGAAGGGGGGAGGGGGTAATAGGGGGGGGGGGGAGACTACCTCAATCGGTAAAACGTTCTTCTTTCTTTTACTCCAGATGGCAGAATTTTAGCGTTCAGAAATCAGTCGTGTAGGCAATAAAAATATTTTTGATTCAGCAGCTGTTGTGCGGCTACTGAAATTTACAAAATACAATTGTGGCTGCTCCACAAGAATTCGAAGAAAAAGTATAGTCAGAGAGTTAAATTTCAGCACTGGCTAGGAAGAAATAACGCGACACCCTGGGGCCCTGTTCTCGCCATGCACGCACTCATAAAACATTTGCGAGACATCTGGGGCGATTTTTCAGATAAGACCTGCTTCAGCCTGACCTCACGGAATCATCTTCTCCTTTGTAGGAAGTCGTTTTCCTTCAAGTAAAGGTTCCTCCATACACGTAAACTGCATTTCATGGACGTACTGTGCATTATTCCTACCGCCACATGGTTGCATGAAGAGCTGGTGACCACTTCTGCTGGTTCTAGAATGAGATTTTCACTCTGCAGCAGAGTGTGCGCTGATATGAAACTTCCTGGCAGATTAAAACTGTGTGCCGGAGCGAGACTCGAACTCGGGCCCTTTGCCTTTTGCGGGCAAGTGCTCTACCAACTGAGCTACCCATGCATGACTCACGCCCCGTCCTCACAGCTTTACTTCTGCCAGTACCTCGTCTCCTACCTTCCAAACTTTACGAGTACAGAAGCTCTCCTGCGATCGTTGCAGAACTATCACTCCTGAAAGAAAGGAAATTGTGGAGACATGGATTAACCACAGCCTAGGGGACGTTTCCAGAATGAGATTTTCACTCAAGGACATCCACCCAGGCTGTGGCAAAGCCATGTCTCCACAATATCCTTTCTTTCAGGAGTGCTAGTTCTGCAAGGTTCGCAGGAGAGCTTCTGTAAAGTTTGGAAGGTAGGAGATGAGGTACTGGCTTAAGTAAAGCTGTGAGGACAGGGCGTGAGTCGTGCTTGGGTAGTTCAGTGGGTAGAGCACTTGCCCCCGGAAGGCAAAGGTCCAGAGTTCGAGTCTCGGTCCGGCACACAGTTTTAATCTGCCAGGAATTTTCACTTCTGCTGGTTGTTTGTGAGCTTTCAACTCAGCGAATGCCAGCTCTCCAAATGGGTCACTGCTCCCCTCAGTCATATGTAGCGCTCTGGTGTACTGGCGACTGCAGTGCCACTACCCATTCTTGTACTGACAGACAGAGATTGTTCATATCCTTTAACACCAAATGGTAACAGAAAATACAAAGGTAATAAGAACAGAAAGATTTTTTAAATTACATGTCACCCATGTAGCCTAACAGCAGTCCCAGGACTGCTCCAATGTTCTGTGGATAGAACATGACGTCACTGACGATGTGCATGTCGTCGCAGACCCAGTTCATCTCTGACGGCACCGTCTGAGTGTACCACGTGTCGTCGTACTCCCAGCCGTGCTGGCAGGGCACCTCGGAAGCACCGTCCAGGGCGCTTCCGTTGTACATCAGGCACTTGCTGAATGTCCCTCCTTCCCTGTGTAACATACGTAGAACCTCATTATTAATGCATTTTACAACATAATCTGAAAACTATAGCACTGGATACAACTAGTAAGCTAGGACAAAATCCAGAAACCGTTTGAGAAATTTGGTTTGCACACTGTGTAACATACGTAGAACCTCATTATTAATGCATTTTACAACATAATCTGAAAACTATAGCACTGGATACAACTAGTAATCTAGGACAAAATCCAGAAACCGTTTGAGAAATTTGGTTTGCACACTGTTGTATTGCCTGTCAAAAAACTAGAATCAGCCACAGGACACCAGAGAGAATGATCGTTTACTGATGCTCGCCGCTCCCCTGTGTTTCGTGAGGTGCACTGGATTCATTCCACAGCTGTTTTCTACTGATAGGACTAGAGTGTAACGAACCTCTTTCGGAAGACACCAGTCAGTCCTACTATGTGGACTAAACAGTGAAAGACTTTATGTGGAAATGACAGTTACGATTTAAACTACTAGTACGTTAAATTTGCCTAATTTTCTGACAAAGTGAAGCACCAAGCATGTTGATGAGGTACTCCCATGGCCAACGAGATACCCAATCTCCGCCTGACAGAACACACGTTGGGCAAGCTTGGATGTCAACTCTGCCCTCGTGCCAGAATCCAGGAGATAAATGGTTCAAATGGCTCTGAGCACTATGGGACTTAACTTCTGAGGTCATCAGTCCCCTAGAACTTAGAACTACTTAAACCTAACTAACCTAAGGACATCACATCCATCCATCCCCAAGGCAGGCCAGGAGATAGAGGACGAGTTACAACACATGTTGGTCAGCTTGCTTCGGATACAACGGCAGTAGAACCAATGCATGCATCCAGGACTGAGTGCGCGCAACGCCATACTGCTAATTGGGTTAACACTTCCAGGATTTTTGAAAATTTGACTCGGTTTTTTAGTCACTGCAGTAAGTTCACAAAGCCCTCAACTCATGAATTTTCAATTCGTTTCCTCGTTCCTTTTCGTTGCTTCACTTCTTTTGTGAGGCTCTGAGTGAGAAATGAAGAAGTGGTCTGTGATGGAAAATAAATATTTTTCTACAGGATTAAAACATAATTGAAATGGTGTAAATCCACATTGTTTCATTCATGAATCTATTGCTGCTTTAATATGTTGTTATTTACTTTGCACAAATATGGTCTTAATGTACAAGTTCGTAGAACTGTAAGCGAATGATAATGTGAATGAGCCGTGGCGCGGCTCTCGGGCGCAAGACGCTATCGATTACTCCTCTGGTCGAGGTTGGCACTATGTGCGATCGCGAGCGCCTCCTGTCGGAGCGGGTCCTAACGAGGGAGTGAGGGCGAGTACGGGGGTCTGGGGCGGACAGCAGGGGACAACGGACATTGCAGCCGCACTCTGAGGCCACAAGAGAAGAGTTGTTGTGCACGGCCGAGAAGGGAGCGTTGAGCAAGGCGGCAGTCAGCATCGCTTTCCGGGGGACAGAGAGTTGCGGCAGTCCAGCGAGCAGACACCAGCTCCGGGAGCAGTGCTCCGGTTTGTCGACGTTATGTGGGACGTATTTTGGCGCAGTATAGTTTGCTTGGTACGCATCTGCTGCACCCTTTATGCCCACGTGTGTTGTTCTGTCCGTATGTGCATTGAAAAGGTTACGCTCCGGCTGGAACAGTGGCTTGTGCTTTACGTTCATGCACCCTGACTCATTTGTTTTGCTGCAGGCAGCTGTAATTTCAGAGATTTTTTTTCGTCGCGATTACCTTAGCCCGGTGGTGCCTAGTATCCGAGAACAAGACAGCTAACGTGTGACCTGTTGTTTTGGGCTTTGGAGTCCTGTTTGGGCAACCTAGTTATCACGCACACAAATGTATTGCTGCCGAGTGAGGTTAGTCCTAATCTTGTGGAACTGAGCTTTCAGTGACTGGCTCGTCTGCAAATTAATTAGTTTAACCTTTGTGGTGTGTTGTTTTTTTGCTTTCAATGGTGAATTTCTTGTCATTCATTTGTGTATGTTTCGCCGTTAATGATAACTGTGAGTAAGATAGCAAGGTCTTGAAGGGCTTGCGTATCCTGACAGTAATTTGGCAGCTGTTTAATTTGATTTCTTGTTTATCGGTTTGGTGAAAACTTATGCCAAGTTTACTAATTTCCGCCTGTGGTCCGGAAGTTGGTTTGAAGGTAAATCCGTTGGTAAATCTTTACTGCACCTAACTGTTAACTGATCTTGCGTTGAACAAATGCCATTATTAAATCGTTTCTTGTGTGCTATAAATTGTATTACCATAGACAAGGAGACAGGGCACATCCTGTGGTCGAGGGGTAGGCACGGTTGCTGCTTTGCGCGTGGCGTCTTGTCGCTCGCTATCATTTCCCGCGTTAGTACGGGCGGCGGGAGATTTGTTTGCTCGCGGTTGTGTGGCCGCTAGTCAGCTGTGCCTGCTCCCGCTTCAGGGTGTGCCGTGTTTCGTAAGGCGTACGCCGACTTTCAGTCACTGTTACTCCTGTGTTGCAGTCGGTCGCTTACCGAAACGTTAGTCTGTTTTAGCACGGTGGCCACTGGGCCGTGGCGATGTCGGTTGATGACCAGCGTTGGGGCGGTCGTCCGCTCTGAGTGGCTTCGGCCGCTTGGACTTGGCAGTTACCATCTGGTTAAACAGATCAGGTTTGTTTATTTGCTGTAAATTCCTAAGTAGTTTGTGAGAAAAGTAGTAACTAAGCTTTTCATGATTTTACACAATTCAAGCATTTTGGTAAGGCATTTTCCTATCTGTTTTATTTAAATGAGAATTCTTTATTGGGGTTATTCACCTGTTGAAGCTTAACATAAAATTTGTAACTCAGCTTTCATGATTTTACTTAATTTAAGCGTTCTTGTAAAGCAGTCCTTTATCTACGTTTTATTGATTGCTAATTCATTATTGGGGATATTCACTGGTTGAAGGTTAACATATGTTTGTAACCAAGTTTATGTCCCTGCTTAATTGAGATTTGTTAAGAGCCTTTATTGCTGGAAGATCATTAAAGCTTGGGTGGTTGTAATTGTGAATACTGTTGTCTATGTTGTGGGCTACCCTTCCACTTCCACAGCCAAGCTGTCCTATCTACCGGTACAATGAAGACCGTAAGGGAATGACACTGTGTCAAATGTGCTAAATGTGGTAGTCCTTACTCAAAGGCGGGGAGTAATGTTGTTCGGTAATTTGCCTTCAAAACAATTACCGGTATACAAATTCATTGCCTTTCAAAACACCACCAACTCTCTCCTGAACCAGAAATGAAACGTGGAAACACATTTTAAAATGTTTAATTTCTAATGTATTTTCAAAAATAGGAAATTACACATACAGAAATATTTGGGGTTTTTAACGATACGTCAGTGAGATCGAGTGAATACCATTACCATTTTGGTTCATGTGGTGGATCGGAGCCTGTGATCTGGAGCAAAAGGTTGGAATCAAACAACAAGAGGAGTGCACAATGGACGTGGAGGCGAGAATCAAATTGGAACACAAATAGGTCTGTTACATTTACTGATCTGTTTCCAACTGAAGGCGTTCCTCTAATTTCTGCACACACACACACACACACACACACACACACACACACACACACACACACACACACACACACACACAAATAGGGCATATCATTGATAATTCATACTGTTCTTTGACCAATAGGAGACATATTTCAAGTGACTGAAAACCAGTGCAGGGCCAACGGCCTTGCCGCAATGGTAATACCTTTTCCCGTCAGATCACTGAAGATAAGCACTGCCTAGTGCTGTTCGCAAGCGGGGTGCACGCAGCCCTTGTGAGGCAAACTGAGGTGCTACTCGGTTGAGAAGTAGCGGCTCTGGTCTCGTAAACTAACAAACCGGCCGGGAAAGCAGATATCACCAATATCATTTTTTCATTGTTTAGCAGGGGTCAACTCAAAACAAATAGCGCTCATCTCGCCTTTCATGCCAGTGTCGACAAAAAGTGTCGGTTTTTGTTTCCCATTACAAACAAAATGATACTTAAAGCGTAATTTCAAGTACCCATTCTATAGAGCTGATCCAGGTTAGTATGAGGGTAATTGCCCATGAGGGGTAAATGAAATTTTCTAAAACGATTCGATTCTGTTTCAGTCATGAAACTAAATCATTTTCAAAAGTTTTTGAAGTTCGTGGTAAGGTCTTACGGAACGAAACTGCTGAGGCCATCGGCCCCTAGGCTTACGCACTAGTTTATCTAACTTAAACTAACTTACACGCACACATCAATGCCCTGGGGAGGACTCGAACCTCCGACGGGGGGAGCCGCGCAGACCGTGACAAGGTGCCTCAGAATGCGCGGCTACCTCGCGTGAACATTTGCAAAATATTGTTACTATTATCACAATTTTGTAAGAATGTAATACTGACTATATAAATTATCAATAATTATTGTTTCTCAATTAGCTGCATTAATACGGTGGAGGGTACAGGTTCCTCACATAGACCAATACACACATACGTTGCGCTCTGTCCCGTACATCGCTGATGATAAAAGCGAGACATACACGTAACAAATGCTAATTATCTGAAGAAAACGTCTTCTCGAAGCTATAGATAGGACCTGCAGTAGTTCAGAAACTGCACCATTACTCTCTTCCAAAGACATAAAAGAAATAATTGACAGGATATAACAGCAGTAATTCCACAATCGCTGTTATTATTGCTATTATTATTATTGGTATTACAACTACACTACTGGCCATTAAAATTGCTACAACAAGAAAAAATGCATATGATAAACGGATATTCATTGGAAAAATGTATTAAATTAGAACTGACATGTGATTACATTGTCATGCGATTTGGGTGAATAGATCCTGAGAAATCAGTACCCAGAACAACCACCTCCGGCCGTAATAAAGGTCTTGATACGCCTGGGCATTGAGTCAAACAGAGCTTGGATGGTGTGTAGAAGTACAGCTGCCCATGCAGCTTCAACACGATAACACAGTTCATCAAGAGTACTGACTAGCGTATTGTGACGAGCCAGTTGCTCGGCCACCATTGACCAGACGTTTTCAGTTGGTGAGAGATCTAGAGAATGTGCTGGCCAGGGCAGAAGTCGAACATTTTCTGTATCCAGCAAGGCCCGTACAGGACCTGATACATGCGGTCGTGCATTATCCTATTGAAGTGTAAGGTTTCGCAGGGATCGAATGAAGGGTAGAGCTACGGGGCGTAATACATCTGAAATGTAACGTAACCGTTCAAAGTGCCGTCAATGTGAACAAGAGGTGACAGAGACGAGTAACCAATGGCACCCCCTACCATCACGCCGGATGATACGCCAGTATGGCGATGACGAATACACGCTTCCAAAGTGCGTTCACCGCGATGTCGCCAAACACGGATGTGACCATCATGCTCCTGTAAACAGAACCTGGATTCATCCGAAAAAATTACGTTTTGCCATTGGTGCAGCCAGGTTCGTCGTTGAGTACACCATCGCAGGCATGGTCTCCGAGCTCATAGTCCATTCTGCTGCAAACGTCGTCGAACTGTTCGTGCAGATGGTTGTCTTGCAAACGTTACTATCTGTTGACTCAGAGATCGAGACGTGACTGCACGATCCGTTACAGCCATGCCGATAAAATGCCTGCCATCTCGACTGCTAGTGATACGAGGCCGTTGGGATCCAGCACGCTGTTCCGTATTACCCTCCTGAACCCACCGATTCCATATTCTGCTAACAGTCATTGGATCTCGACCAAGGCGAGCAGCAATGTCGCGATACGATAAACCGCAATCGCGATAGGCTACAATCCGACCTTTATCAAAGTCGGAAACGTGATGATACGCATTTCTCCTCCTTACACGAGGTTTCACAACGTGTCACTAGGCAACGCCGGTCAACTCATGTCAGCACGTTGTAGGTGTCGCCACCGGCGCTAACCTTGTGTGAATGCTCTGAAAAGCTAATGATTTGCATATCGTAGAATCTTCTTCCTGTCGGTTAAATTTTGCTTCTGTAGCACGTCATCTTCGTAGTGTAGGAATTTTAATGGCCAGCGCATTACTGTTAGTGTCTGAAGTCCGATGCAAATCATTAACAGTCTGAAGTCTTCCAATTTCCGACCATTCAGAAGTAGGAGCGCAGCAATCAATCGAACAGTAACAACAGTGCACACATTTTAACTTGGTTGATTTGAAATGGATCTGCAGTGTTCACGTCAAGGAATTGTACAATGGACAGTAATAATGCCAGGGAATTGTGCCTTGTTACAAGTGTCTGCCCTCACTGCAGATAGTTAGCTTTCGTATCTGAGAGGGAGGTGTGGGTAACACTTGCCATGCACCACGAACTCCTTCGTCATTCATTCTAACATCTTCCCTTCCCTCTCTAGTCTCCCCCCCCCCCTATTCACACACACACACACACACACACACACACACACACACAAACCAAGTATCATTCATCTTTCGTCATTTTGAAAATAAATGTGTTTCAAGAAAAGTCTTTCACTCTACAGTTTAGTTAGGTGCTAAAGATGGTAATGTGGAGGAATGGCGGCGGTAACAAACGGCAGGGCAGGGCAGGGGGTGGGAGGGGGTGAGGGCGGGGTACTAGCTATTGTCTGATTGCACTTGGCGGTAGTGGTCTAGAAAAGGTTGGGAAGCACTGGTCTAGTGCTAAATTTTTATTGATATTTATTAACGAGGTTAGTAAAACACAAACAATAACCGGTACTACAGCACCGACTGAGCACCACTGCATGATTGGCAGGAGCAGTCAGCACACGCCAAGCCAGTCCTGCCACTGCTCGAGTAATGGTTATTCTTCAAGTTTTACTGACCCTTTTAAATACATATACATAAAACAAATATTGAACTAGACGAATCAGGGACCCCCTTATCGAATGAGTGCGTAAAATTACGCTAATAAATCATTTTCTTTCTGAAGGGGAAACAACCGATACTTTCCGTCGAGACTGGGCATCGCATGAAAGACGTGATGAGGGGTACTGACTCCAGCTACGCACTGCAGAAACGACAGTGCAGAAACATCTGACGAAACACCAGAGAAAATGTGCCTGACAGCTGTTAGGAGGGACGCATTGTATACACTAGGTGATCAAAAGTATCCGGACACCTGGCTGAATATGACTTACAAGTTCGTGGCGCCCTCCATCGGTAATTCTGGAATTCAATATGGTGTTGGCCCAGATGACAGCTTCCACTCTCGCAGGAATACGTTCAATCAGATGCTGGAAGGTTTCTTGAGGAATGGCAGCCCATTCTTCACGGAGTGCTGCACTGAGGAGAGGCATCGACGTCAGTGCACTGGCACGAAGTCGGCGTACCAAAACATCCCAAGGGTGTTCTATAGGATTCAGGTCAGGACTCTGTTCAGGCCAGTCCATTACAGGAATGTTACTGTCATGTAACCACTCCGTCACAGCCGTACATTATGAACAGGTGCTCGATCGTGCTGAAAGATGCAATCGCCATCCCCGAATTGCTCTAACACTGTGGGGAGCGAGAAGGTGCTTAAAACGTCAATGTAGGCCTGTGCTGTGATAGTGCCACGCAAAACAGGGGGTGCTAGCCCCTTCCATGAGAAACACGACCACACCATAACACCACCGCCTCCGAATTTTACTGTTGGTACTACACACGCTGGCAGATGACGTTCACCGGGAATTCGCCATACCCGCACCCTGCCATCGGATCGCCACTTTGTGTGACATGATTTGTAACTCCACACAACGTTTTTCCAGTGTTCAGTACTCCAATGTTTACGCTCCTTACACCAAGCGATGCGTCGTTTGGCCCTTACCGGCGTGATGTGTGGCTTATGAGCAGCCGCTCGACCATGAAATGCAGGTTTTCTCACCTCCCACCTGACTGTCATAGTACGTGCAGTGGATCCTGATGCAGTTTGGAATTTCTGTGTGGCGGTCTGGATAGATGTCTGCCTATTACGCATTATGATCGTCTTCAGTTGTCGGCGGTCTCTGTCAGTCAACAGACGAGGTCGGCCTGTACACTTTTGTGCTGTACGTGTCCCTTGACGTTTCCACTTGCCTATCACGTCTGAAACAGTGGACGTAGGTATTTTTAGGAGTGTAGAAATCTCGCTTACAGACGTACGACACAAGTGACACCCAACCACCTGACCACGCTCGAGTTCCGTGAGTTCTGAGGAGCGCCCAATTCTGCTCTCTCAGCATGTCCAATGACTACTGAGGTCGCTGATATGGAGTACCTGGCAGTAGGTGGCAGCACAATGGACCTAATATGGAAAACGTACGTTTTTGGGGGTGTCTGGATACTTTTGATCATATGGTGTACATGCCAATGTAGGACTTAATGTTTCTGATTCTGTCATCTCTGCAAAAATTCTGTTTCCAACGTAATTTCTATAGATATTTGTTAGTATCTGTGAGAGTGTGCTTTGCACTGGGAATTTTGCAATTTGCGGCACACCTCGTTCTGTCCCGCGCAGCCAGCCATTGCTCCTGAAGTAATGCGTCAAAAGGAGGCACTGCTGGAGCCAGTCAGAAGTTGCACTGAGACAAACGAATGAGTTCTTGGCAGAGCCAAATTTAAGATCCTCGAGAAGCTGATGTACTGCCTGAGTGAATTTCCTGCTGATAGGTGCTCCCTGATCGTTTTAAGACTGACACGGTGCACTGTGTTTTGTGCTAGTGGTGCCTTGGGTGTGCTTGCCAGCAACAGCATTCTGCGTGGTAGCTGATGTAACGTGCAGCGTGCAGGTGTGCAGTCAGTGAGAGAAGTTAACTTTCTTAAACTACACGCTGTCAACTCAACCAATTTTATTTGGTCGAGAATGCTTTTGTTTAGACTACACAGCGGGGTTAAATCAGTTGTTGGCACAATTGTGCAAAGAATTCATCTTCGTATTTGTTCTAAGCGAATGTTCAATTGAACAGATAGTTTAAAGAAGAAACCAAGTGCAGGAAAATAGATTTTGGTTTGTTTTGTTTTACCAAAACTGTGTTAGCGTATAGGCGCACATTGTGAGCTATAAGTGAGATATAAAAACGGAGGAACAAAACCCACTCATCTGCCGGCTTAATCAGACTTGGAAAATACTCTTCAGTTTGAAGAACGGAACGTATTGCAGTTTCGAATTCGTTCACCCTCTGCGCTGGTGGTCCTACCTGCTGTTCAGTTGCTTAATACATCGCGTTTTCAGTGCATAACGGTATTGTTTTGTGTTTAATCTGGAACGTCTGAGTTTACATATCCGTCATAAAAGCAAATGAATGACAGTTATTGATGTAGTAGCTAAGCTACGTGTTTCAGAATCGTGTTTGTTTGGAGTTTCTAATGCGATGCCATGGTTTTTGTTGTAGGCCACATTTCCTGACTAAGTATGTAGCATGCTGCTGTTGCAAATAAACAATATGAACCCTGAGATTAAAGAACTTCATATTCTCAGTGGCATCTGATAAGGTCAAAACTGTAACACCACTTCAGTGCGCTTTCTCCTTGCATTCGTCGCTACTGGTCGATTCACAAAAATGTGATACGTTAGTACCTCCCAAAGCGAGGGCACTTCTTTCTTCGAGGTAATCGCAATTTTGGGATTGCGGAAAGGAAAATCAAACGACTACACAGAATTTAAATACCACCATAATACACTTATGTAATTCAATTCACAAGGAAAATAAGATGTAATATTACTCAAATCTCTGAAGAAAATACATTGGATTTCAACAATCAGTGGCCTTAATTCCACAAATAATCAACCAAGTTCCTGTAAAAGTCCCCATTTTCGATTTACAAGTTCAGGCAGTTACAATATTCCTTCCGCAGGGGTTAATTAACTGTATCTGCGTTGTCTGATATTTTGGTGAAAAATATTTTCTTTGCCCCAAGAGAACAATGCAGGATGCCCCACATTCCATCAGAACCGTGTGCAGTGAAAAAATCCCGATACAGGGTATGAAGGTACAACATGAACCCAAGATAGTTACATACATTCCATATGAGAACTGGCCACTTTGCGAGGCGGTGTTGATGTGACCAACTACAGCTACTGCGAGGGCAGAGAAAATGAAGCCCATTGATGGTCTTCAGAATAAATTTCATAGATAAGGCTTTCAAAGCCTGTGAGAAGTATAGATGTTTCTTGCATACGTCGTATTTTTTTAAATGATTTGTGAAAATGTAACTGATTCTGATGTTGTAATATGAAGTTTCAGTGCCGGCCGAAGTGGCCGTGCGGTTAAAGGCGCTGCAGTCTGGAACCGCAAGACCGCTACGGTCGCAGGTTCGAATCCTGCCTCGGGCATGGATGTTTGTGATGTCCTTAGGTTAGTTAGGTTTAACTAGTTCTAAGTTCTAGGGGACTAATGACCTAAGCAGTTGAGTCCCATAGTGCTCAGAGCCATTTGAACCATTTGAAGTTTCCGTGATTAATTCATAATCAGTTTGAAGAAGGGAACAAATTCTCGGTTTTTGATATTGTGACTCCTCCTTCAGAACAATTCATCGTCCTAAGGTTCTGATATAGGAGTCTAATGTAAAGAATCTCATGTAACTGTTTGGTTAAGACAAAATTAGAATTAAGAACAGGCGAAAGTTTTTTTTTGTATTTACTCACAAAACGATATTTTTGATTAGTTCCCTTCTTCAAACTACAGAATCAATTGTGTGTGTTAATATATTAGATTGTTTAAGATATTTGTGTCGGTATTTTGGTGTAGTGTGTGGGTAGCTTGTGTGGTCGCTGTCTAGTGGAAGTAGTAGCAGTAGACCAATGTGTATTTATATGTTATTTACCTCATCCTAGATAAATCTAAGACTTGACTAGTATTCTTATGTTTAATTGCAGAAGTTGTCTCCATTGTCATTAATTGTTATGGCTGAGGTCCATGCTCTGTAAATTGTGAATTTTAGTGCACGATTACGTATCTAATGGAAAAGGCTCGATTTTAATTCTGTCGATTGTGTGAAAGATATTGGCTGCACTGAATGGTTTGAGCCCTGCTCAGGGACTTCTAGGAGCTACAGAAGGATATATTAATTTACTGAAAGTGTAACAGCATACTGTTGCTCACATGTATTTTATGTTTAATAATTTAATACTTAAATTCATTTACATGGCTTGTAAGTAGGCTTTTAGGTTTTCTTATTGGTTACGCCACGTAGCGCTCTGTATGAAAAATCACTGGCTGTGCTGTGCGCAGTCTGTGGGTAGTTTGCATTGTTGTCTGCCATTGTAGTGTTGGGCAGCTGGATGTGAACAGCGCGTAGCGTTGCACAGTTGGAAGTGAGCCGCCAGCAGTGGTGGATGTGGGGAGAGAAATGGCGGAGATTTGAAATTTGTAAGACTGGATGGCATATATATTATGATTATTAAGGTAAATACATTGTTTGTTCTCTATTAAAATCTTTCATTTGCTAACTATGCCTATCAGTAGTTAGTGCCTTCCGTAGTTTGAATCTTTTATTTAGCTGGCAGTAGTGGCGCTCGCCGTATTGCAGTAGTTAGAGTAACGAAGATTTTTGTGAGGTAAGTGATTTGTGAAAGGTATAGGTTAATGTTACTCAGGGCCATTCTTTTGTAGGGATTTTTGAAAGTCAGTTGTGTGTCAATTTAAGCACAGTCTTGTATAAATGTTCAAAGGGGACGTTTCATATGTCGACCCTTAGCCGAGGATACCTCACTGGAATCTTCTGATTTTTTCTTGTAGTTTGTGTAATTAGTGTAGATTTTGTTTATTGCTAGTGTGTAATTGTAGAGAGAATCTCCTTTGTAGTTGCAGTCTTTCATTGTTGTACAGTAACAGTTGTGGCATGCAGGTAGATTTGCACCAAGTATTTCGCAGCTGCGCTTGCAATTAACTAGATATTATTTTCAGTGCTATGTTAATGTGTTCCCCTATTTTTGCTCTTTAAATTGTGTTTTTCTGTGTTGTCGTGTGAAATATTGTGACAATAATGGCGTGTGAAAAACGTAACACTAGGCTCCAAAGTAAACTGAGAAATAATAGTGACGACGAGCATAGCTTATCAACACCACTGTGTAATGAATTAACAGACATTCGAAGTAGTAATTTGGTGATTGTGCATAGGGAAATGGAGCGGGCGGCAAACAATGGCGTAGGCAGTGAAACAATTAGTGAACAGGGAAGCATTATCGATCGATCGCTTGGCAACAGCTCGTCTCAGGAATCCGAAATGACAGGACACAATTTTGCAAATACTGTAGATTCAGGTTTTGTGTCCTCACCGTTTTCTCAAATAAGTCAAGACACATTTTCTACTTGTCAATGTGAATGTTGCCGGTGCAAATGCACTGCCGAAAAGCGTAGAGGAACAGATTCCAGACACTAATGCATTGTTATTACAGCTAATGTAACAAATGGAGCAAAATCAGAGACAAACACAGCAAAGGCTTCAAAAGTTAGGCACAATGGAACAAAATCAGAGACAAACACAGCAAAAGCTTCAAAAGTTACACAATGGAACAACACCAGAGACAAACACAGCAACAGTTAGACACAATCGAACAAAATCTACAAAAGTTAGACACAATGGAACAAAAGCTTCAAAAGTTAGACTCAGTGGAACATAAGCTTGAACAAACACGTGAAGATTTAACTACTGAGTTACATAACATGGAAGCGAAATGTCAAAAAGTCTGTAATGATGTAAAAACACAAATTTCTGAGCATTTTCAACCTATTTTTTCGTGGCATGAAAATGCATTACAGAATCACGAAGCAGCCATAAAAGAACTCCAAACTATTGTTCATGAAAATCAAGACACCTTGCAAGCTAAAATTGACTCAGTTGCATCTGCCGATTCGGTTACGCAACTTGGAAAATCTCAAGAAAACTTAAAGGACACAGTAGATACGATTTCAACACAAATGGACACTCTGAAACTTGGTTCAGAAAAACACACTGAGGAAATAAGTACACTATCGGAGAAAGTAGCTGAACTTTCGGATCAGTTCACTAACTTATCTGCAAAGGTAGATGATGATCTGAATGACACACGACCTGTAGCCATCACTGACACAGAAGAGTGCGAACAAATTAGGAAATTCAAACAAAATCAGAATCAAATTAATACGCAACACCAAAGAGAAATCCGGGAAGTACAAGATCAGCTGACACAGATAATACAAGAATTACGTATTTCAGAGGCCACTCGCGCTCCAATACGGGAAGAGGGACATAGAAATATGGAACAGCCACAAAATAATAACTCAGGGCACTTCAGAAATTATGAAAGAAATTGGCAAGGTACACCGAATTTTGAGATGGAACCGCCGACACGACGTAACAATGACCCATATGCTACTCGCCGACACGATGATTTTGACTATAAGCTGTTCATTACTACACGTAAATTTAAAACATTTAAGAATTCTGGCAACGACATTCATCCACAAGCGTGGCTCCATCAATTCTCTCATTGTTTCCCTCCTAACTGGTCATTGGAGCACAGGTTAGAATTTATATGTGGCTACTTAGAGAATGAACCAGCTGTAAGAATGCGATCGGTCATTCACGACTGTCACAGTGAAGGAGAATTTCACCATGCGTTCCTCTCAGCATATTGGTCTCAAGCTACACAAGACCGAGTAAAACATAGCATCATAATGATGAAACATTTCGAACAATCTGAATTTTCCAGTCTTGTGAAATATTTTGAAGACATGTTGCACAAGAATCAGTACCTGTCAAACCCATACAGCCCCTCAGAACTCATCCACATTTGCTCAATCAAACTGCCTGAACATTTACGACATATTTTAGCAGGGCGTTGCAAAGACGACATTGAAGCTTTTCAGGGACTCTTACAACGATTAGAAATTGACATAGACAGTCGCGGGATGCGAAAACAGGAAAACAATCACTACAGGTCACATCCGTCACAATTCCGTGATGACGGAAACAATAACTGGACACGACAAGCCTATTCTTACAACGTAAATCGTGACCAAAACAGACACCATCCGTATGACAACCACTGGCAGAGTAATAGTTACAGAGAAAGATCGCATTTCTGTAGTAATGAATATGACAGAGACAATCATAGAAACAGACAATTTGGCAACCAGAACTATTATTATCACGAGAGACAGAATAACGTCAGATGCAATGGTCCAGTGTGCAGTTAAGATTCAGGGAGAAATTCTCCACCACGTGACCGACAAGAAAGAAACTATGGAATCTACCGACATGACGACAGACGATATGATCGTAACGACAGACCTGAATTGCATCAGAACTGGCGGGATTCAAACTGAGCAGAGCCCTCTCGGCAAGGCGAATTTGTAGAAGTTAGGTCTCCTAATCCCAATAACGACGCGCGCCAACAAAGAAACAGACAATGACTCGCACCGCAGGCAGCCACTTGGGCCCGCTGGCTCAGGGAAAAATAACATTGACGCTAACCTTGAGCAAAATTCCAGTATTCTTTACGGACGAATACCGCATGATAATTGCATTCAAGTTGAATCTCTGCGCACTAGAGAGTAAAGGTTTACACCACATTTCTCATGTAAAACCGTTTATTGAAAGATAATCTGCTTTTTAACTTTGTCTTTGCTATAACACGTTTCACTTCACATTTCTAGTATGCATTGTCAGACTTAGAAACTGTTACCATGCAACAATGTTTGAAGTTAAATATCCAGTCAAGAACCAAGAGAACTTATTTAAACAGAAATTACGAATGCATTGTTATTGCGAACAGATGACAGTGTTATTGTGTGTGTACATTCTTGCTTGTTAGTTGCACGATTACGTAGCGACTATAAGGCTCACATACTTAGAACATTTACCAGTACTGCTAATGAGATTTTAATGCAACATTTTGGTTTACTTGAAAATACATTCTGAATTAAAGTACTTTCTGAGAGATACCAGATGACACAGTGGTTAGTTTATGTGACAGCTACACGATTATATCACGACGTTACTAATGAGTGACAATTTACAATGTTGCTTTTGCGGTGTATCTGTTTTATATCTGCACAATTTTTCTGAATTCTTCTGTAAAGTAAAACATGTTTTAGTAGTAACTTTTGTGGTATAGCTACAAGGGGACAGCCTTTTCCGTAGCACAACAATACGTTACAGCACAGTACTTTAATCATCACAACAATAACCGTAATAACTAAGATATCTATACGCAAAGCATTTCACTTTTGTTGATCATGAGGTAAGTACATTGGCTTCTGCAGAACTTAGCTTTCGGAGGACGATAACTATGACACTTCCACAGAGATTATCTTACAACAAGACGCACAGTTTAGCGCTACAGTACACGTATTTGAGTGATTAATTTTGTACTTAAAACATTTATTTTTAAAGATATTTGAAGTACAACGATACAAAGGTTTTCCGTGATACAGTTCATTCCATTGCTGTAATCTGTAACACCTGAGGGTATAATTACATTAATCCTCAGGGGGGTACATGCTTACTTTGTGTATCATGTGTTTGGCAAGCACAAGCAGCCCTAGCTAATATGGTATTTGCTTATACAACTTTACACATCGGTACCATATTCCTCTAACACATAAATTATACAGCTATCTGATCATTTAACTGAGAGAGAGAAACATTTACTTTACTACATAAGTGACAGATGTTTACGTAATTACACAGTTGGATAACTTCACACTTATGAAATTGTATTTGTCCGTACTTCGTGAACTGTTCATATTTTTTTTTCCGAACCATTGTGATATTATGAGAGCTTTGAATGATATATTTGGTATGAGATCACGATTTTTAAAGTACGTTTGAGGTAGAAGACACTACTGAAATGAGCAGAGAATTTTCTTTAGGTTTTGAAATTATTGCAGAAAGCTACGACGTTTTTGAGATTTGACTAAGGTGTTATGATGTTATTTTTACGGTGACGATGTGTATTATGCTGTTGAGGTATGTTTATGATCAATAAGCTGATGCTATATGAGTTATTTGAGTATGCTACATATCTGTTATGATGAAATATTGAAGTGTCGACGAATAAGGTAAGGAATAATGAGTTGTGGTTAGGGACTCTGGTTTGTGAAAAAGGATGTTGAAAACCAGGAATCTCACTCTAAGAGTTATGAAATGTGTGTAAATGCGTGAATGTATCACAATGCCGGCGAAAATTTTTTGGACACTGTTATATTCATAAGATTTTGTTTCTACACATTTGCAATGCAAATTCTCGACCCGTGAAATTTTGTATATGAGACTGTCAATGTAGCGGAAACTGCTGTTGTAAATATTTCCGTAAGAAAGTTAAGTGACCACCTGCGCGGAATGTGTCATGGGCACCCAGCTGCGTCAGATGCCTGGAGAAAAAGCCATTAGTGTGTGCGTTTTCAGAGGCACAGGTAGAAAAAAAAAAAAGGGAGGCCCTTATCCTCGCTATTGACATTCCTTTGTAGAAAGCATCGCAAATACGACATGCTCAAACTTGAAAACATATGATTATACTGTGGAGATATTAATTTATGATATTTACTAAAATGCCTAATGAAATGATGAGAAACATTTCACGGCTATTGTCTTGCTAGTTGAGAGAAATGCCATATAGCTTGCTTTATGTATTTATTTACTCATTTTGTTTAGCATTTTGCTGCAGCAGCATTGGTTAAAATAAAATTTAATAGATGTACTAATATAAATATTTTATGCCTACAGATCCAGTAAATAATTTTATGATCTATTCAAAAAAACGAAGGAGCATAAAAAGAAGTTTCCCTTCACAGGAATTGCATACGGAGTTTTCTTTTCAACTACTTGGTAATTTATTTTGTAGAATAATTTGTGGTGCACCACTTAATTTACATAGACATTAAGATGTGAATATACATTTCCCTTGTCTGCATTATTGTCTTTAGTGTAATGTTTTTTTCTGCTTGAGCTATGTCATGTTTAGATATAAGTTATTACATATGCTGCTGCTGTGTGCCAGGTATAGTGCTACTAAATTTCACTTTGTATTACTCTGTTAAGGTAGTTTTACTACTGATTTATTTTTCTTGTTTGCTGCACAGTGCCTTATATTAGATGTAATATTGCAATTGCTTTGCCAATTTGGATTTTTTGTCATACACTGTTTGTATTAATTGTTTTGTGCTGCTGCATTGCCTCGTCCCTTAGTTTAGCATCTGAGCTCAGTAGATTTAAGTTAGCTTAAGAGGGGGTATCCTATAAGAGAATGAGTTGCGATGAATTTGAAGAAATGCACTGAGAGGTTATATGAGAAAAATACAGAAAGCATGCTTGGATAGGATTTTTTTTGGCTGGAGCAAATATCGAAATAAGAGGAATGATCTATGGAATGAAGTTTTGGGTTGGACTGCAGTACCAAATGTTACACTGAAAACAAACCCTGTCCTTTCCTTTTGTGTTATCCCACTATGTGTTTGTGTACCCTTGTGTATTTGTTTTCTTCCTGTCTCTGTGTAGTTACATAGAATTTTTTCTTCTTTTAATACTAAGCTACATTCACTATGATGAGGAATACAGTTATCCTCAAATATAATTTGCATTAATAATATGTTATTTACTTTGTAAAGATGTTAGACTTCATTAATTCTGTTTCGTTTTAATGCTCACGTGTAAAGTTGATGTTTCAAAAGTTATTCTGATCTTTTATGTATTTACTTATGTCATAATTCCTGTAACATTGATGTATATCTTTATTTCTATTCTGTTGTAAAGCCTGTACTAGAAATATTATCTGCACTGTTATGTTCTTTAATGATGTATTTTGTACCTTTGTAATTGTATTCTTATGTTATAAAATTGTAATTGACACCAGTTCATCAAATTAAGTAACTTGTAAGTTACATTTCACTGCACATGTTTCTGTTGGTCATAGTATATGGACAATATGTGAGAAGTAGGGACTGTTAGTGTTTGCACGTGTGTTAATAATTCTGCAAGGGACTGGATAACAGCATTGCTGGTTCTAAGGACAATTCCAAAAACTTTGTGAGTGCACAAGTGGTGGTTATGGACTTGCTATATTTTCCGCAAGACTCTTCGATGGTGAATGTGCACCTGCACAGTCGCAACAGATGGCTGCTGGCTGCCTCTATAAGGACTACAGTGGGTCTGCATCTTTGATGACCCACCAATACCATTATTTCTACATGGACTACAGTGGGTCTGCAAACTGTTCAAATGGTTCAAATGGCTCTGAGCACTATGGGACTTAACATCTGAGGTCATCAGTCCCCTAGAACTTAGAATTACTTAAACCTAAGTAACCTAAGGACATCACACACATCCATGCCCGAGGCAGGATTCGAACCTGCGACCGTAGCAGTCGCGCAGTTCCAGACTGCAGCGCCTAAACCATGTGGCCACCGCGGTCGGCAGTGGGTCTGGGCCCACCAATACCATTATTTCTACAAGGACTGCAGTGGGCCTGCACCTCAGGTGGCCCACCAATACCATACTCTCTACCAGGACTACAGTGGGTCTGCTCTGTGATGACCTACCGACCAATATTCTTCAAAACGTCGAATGACTCTACTGTGGGTTTGCTCTGTTGTGGCCCATTACCTGTCAGCATGTCAAGAGTCAGCACTGTCTTTCTGTTGGAAGGACATCACTACTTCTTCAAGACTCCATGGAAATCCACTACTTCCGTGTGCATTTTCTTTTACTGCTCAGACTTTGAGAAAAACACTGCAATTTTACAGTGATGAACAATCTGGACTGTCTTTATGGACTGTGAGAAAATTTTAGCTTTTGACCAACATTGTATCAATAAGTGTGTGCATTTGATATCTTTGTTATTGTAATTATGAAAAATTTTATCAAATCATTATTGGCCACTGCCCAACACAATTTGTAAAATTTTTTGTGGGGAGCATAGGGGCTACGTAAGTAGGCTTTTAGGTTTTCTTATTGGTTACGCCACATAGAGCTATGAATGAAAAATCACTGGCTGTGCTGTGATGGCATATATATTATGATTATATTATGATTATTAAGGTAAATACATTGTTTGATCTCTATTAAAATCTTTCATTTGCTAACTATGCCTATCAGTAGTTAGTGCCTTCCGTAGTTTGAATCTTTTATTTAGCTGGCAGTAGTGGCGCTCGCCGTATTGCAGTAGTTCGAGTAACGGAGATTTTTGTGAGGTAAGTGATTTGTGAAAGGTATAGGTTAATGTTAGTCAGGGCCATTCTTTTGTAGCGATTTTTGAAAGTCAGATTGCGTTGCGCTAAAAAATATTGTGTGTCAATTTAAGCACAGTCTTGTATAAATGTTCAAAGGGGCGTTTCAGGCTGCACAACCACCAGGCCGACCCAATTCCAGCTACGTTCTACACAAGTTTCCATTCCACTGTAAGCATATGATTTGTCATATTGACTGTTCTTTTGCTCTGTGGTTAAATTCATGATTCATATTAGTTGATCTGTAGCGGTATTTTGGATTTGTGGGATTTCTGGGATTGTGAGCTGTTCTATTCCGATCTGTTTATCAATTATTTTATGTTGATGCGAAGGAACTTTATATACTTCATTTTTCTACGCTATTTAATACTGATAAAAGTGTTAATGTGTGAACTTTTCCATGTAGCAGGTGGCAGCATTCTTGAAACTGTTAACTGATCTCATGGGGGTATTTTCTTTATGTACTTTGTGCCTGGCTTCTCTGCTGACGACTTTTTTTCTTTTTGTGAGTAAATTTTTGACGGCCAATAGTTCGACCAACTTTAATTCTTCAACAATATTTTTTCTTATATGATTCGTATTTGTTTCATTCATATATTACTGTAAATCCGTGATCATTACAGTGTAAATCCTGCCTGTTTTGTAATTATGACTTACCCTCCCTAATCCCTTCCTATAGTTTTGTTTCTCTAATGTGCTTGCCTGTTACTTTTCTGTATGTTTCTCTCAGTTTTCTTGTTTTTGATTAAATCGTTTACTCATTTTACTATCAGTTCGATTATTAGTCTGTTACTGATACTGCATTTTTCCTCCTGATCCTAAAATATAACTAACGTTTGCATTTATTTTGTTACTGTTAACTTTATATTTAAGAAATTTGTCTGTGTCAGTTATATTTCCAATTCACTCAGTTGCATTTCAGTGATATTTATTATTCTTGAGTAAAATTTGTGTGGAAAGTTTTAACTGTGTGTGTGTGTGTGTGTGTGTGTGTGTGTGTGTGTGTGTGTGTGTGTGTGTGTGCGCGTGTGTAAGACAGAGAGTGAGAGAGAAGGGAGATGCAGGAAGGGGGATAGAGAGACAGACAGACAGACACACAGACAGAAATAGAGAGAGAGAGAGGAAGAGGGACAGAGGGAGGTGAAGAGAGAAATGTAAGAAGTACACGTGCAGATAGTATAGTTTTTCGTTTAGTTCAAGTTCTTTCGCACACTGTCGCCTAATTTCAGTACAGAATGGCCAGCCTATTTCAGATATTAAGGAAATTTCATGCAAAATTTTATATTTTATTTTTCTTTGAGTCTTCCAAGTTCTCAAATGGCTGTGAGCACTATGGGACTTAACAGCTTAGGTCATCAGTCCCCTAGAACTTAGAACTATTTAAACCTAACTAACCTAAGGACATCACACACATCCATGCCTGAGGCAGGATTCGAACCTGCGACCGTAGCAGTCGCGCAGCTCCAACTGAAGCGCATAGAACTGCTCGGTCACACCGGCCGGCTCAAGTTAAACTGAATTATAATTTCAACTATGCCTATCTGCCACTCAAACTTGTTCCTCAGGACAGAAGCAATTCATTTAAGAGGAAGCTACTAAAGTCAACATCACACGACCCACAACGGCGTCTCTGCACGATAAACCAGCGTACCCATGCCACCGTTTAGCCAATGGGGGACATGAATATGGGGGTCATGTCTGTGGTTGCTGGAGTCTTGATGGGAAAAGCACAGCTGCAAATCTCTCTTGTGATACTGACTTCGGAAAGAACAGACCACTCCTGCCGTCCACACATCGTCCTGCTCACCAGGACCAGCCACCACTCTCACAAAACTAAACCAACACCTGTCCCGCAACCTACTTAGTTCATCTCTTTGTCCAGACACCTAGACTGGTAATCAACCTTTATCTGTGCCCCAAGAGAAGCCTTTCCCATATTCTGAGAACCAAGACTACAGATCAAGTATTCTTCATTTAAATCTCTTATTTCCGCACCTGCCTTCTGATTCTCCTGTTCTGCATCCTGCAAATCTGGTGTCAGAATCAGAATTTCACCCATTTTTCAGTATGGCGGATGACCATGAAATTTTGGTTCAAATTCTAAACTTTGTGGCCAGTTATAGTTGTTGCTGTTACTCTGTGCAAGCCAGGAGTTTAGTGGTCATGTCTTTCTGTGTAGGCTGAGATGCACCTCGTTAGCGCGTTCGAGTATGCCTGGGGTAGAGTCTAACTTGCAGCCACACTGCTGTGTGTGAGCTGAGCACAAGCCCGTCACCTACTGTCATCGTGGAAGTGAGCTGCTTGCCAGTGCATCCACTGGAGGGCAGAGCGCATCAGTGCACTGTGACTGATGGTTACGGCATGCTGCTGGCCAGAGGAATGCCCCATTGGCTGCAGGTCAACCACCAGCACTCCTCAACACCTGCCTGCCTGCTTGACATGCTGGTCCCACCGTGGCAAGCTGCTCATCAGGGCATGGCTTAGCTGCCAGCCACAGTGCTGCCAGCATCGTGGTCTCCTCGCCATGGCGACCTCCAGCCATGTGGCCCATCTGCTCTAGCTGTCTGTGCCGTAGACCACGCTGTCTCAAGCCACTCACACGTGTGCCCGTTTGACGCTACCAACCTCATGCCATGCCCCCTCCATCGCCACCATCGCACTTTGCTCGCCATGGTTGCACCAGCCCTCTGAAATCTGAATCCATGCAGCCCATCTGCTATAGTTGTCTTTGCTGTGGACCATGCTGCTTGATGCCACTTACTCATGTGCCCCATTTCACGCCACCAACCTTATTCTGTAGCTGGACCATCACCATCATCAGGCCACCTTTGTCATGGCTACACCAGGCTGCAGCAACCTGTAGCAAAGCGGCTCATCTGCTGTATATGCCCCTGCTGCAGATCATGTTGCTTACTGCCACTTAGTCACATACTCCACTAGCCTCATTCCGTTACCAACCTGTCGACAAAATGATGCTAGCCTCGCGATGGCCACACCAGCCCACTGTAACCTGTAGCCATGCGACTCATATACTGCAGCCCTTTGTGCCGCCCTTGTAGCAGCACTTTCAACTTGCCATCATCCTGCAGACGCTGTGTGCTTGTCGCTCTATCAGCCACTTGTTACCAGGAATCCTGGTGCCCAGTTGTATGGTGCACAGCGCTGACCTCCATGAGGACCACCTGAAAACTATATGTCAAAGCAGCCTGCCAAGAGCTGTTCTGCCTGAGGATCCTGGCAACGACCTCTGTGTCATTTTCCGCTTCAATTCTTTTCCTGTTAGCTACGTCAGGTCCACACAACCCACATACACATTGCTGCCATTAACCATCACACAAAGTGCGTCACACTGGCCAGTGCCATGACTAGGTGAGCACCCTTGAACATTGATTAACGAAAGCAATTGGGGACTCTCAGACCTTGGAACTATAGTTTTAATTGGACACTGTTAAACCTATTGTGGTCAGTTTGTTTATGGAGGACTGTGAGGAACGCGCATTGGAGTCAGCGACCTTGAAACCTGCGTGTTTTTCAGATATGTAGACGATACTTTTGTTGTTTGGCCTTATGGTAGTGAGAATTTAAACCGGTTTTTGCAACACCTGAATTCAATCCACCCAAATATTCAGTTCACTATGGAGGTGGAAAAGAATGGATGCCTTCCCTTCCTTGATGTGTTGGTCAGAAGGAAGACTGATGGTACGTTGGCACGTTCTGTTTATAGGAAACCTATTCACACTGACTTGTATCTGCGAGCTGATAGTTGTCACCATCCAACTCAATGTGAAGGAGTACTTCGTACCTTGGTTCACAGGGCCCAAGGTATCTCAGACTCTGATAGTTTGGCAGCTGAGCTATCACATCTCGAAGTCACGTTTCGTCAGAATGGTTATAGTGAGAGGCACATCAAACGTGCGTTGCGCTATCAGCCTTCTATGCAACGGGTGAGTGACGATAGCAACGAAGTGGCACCTAAGTCTACGGCCTTTTTGCATTAAGCAGGAAGCATTTCCAACAGGATTGGCCGTATTTTGCGGAAATATGATGTGAAATGTGTTTTTCGACCACTAAGATTAAGGCCCTTTCGGCGTCCGTAAAAGATGATCTTGGTTTACGTAAGGCTGGTGTCTATCGTATTCCTTGCAGTTGTGGCATGTCATATATTGATCAGACAATCGGGACGTTGCAAGACCGGTGTATTGAACATAAGGGTCACACACGCTCACAACACCCGAGCAAATCCGCTATTGCAGAACATTGCCTTGACACCAGTCATCCTATGAAATACGACACGGAGATTCTGGCTTGCACGTCCAGCTATTGGGATAGTGTTATTAAGGAAGCTGTTGAAATCAATCAAGCATCCTTATAAACAGAGATGGTGGATTTTCTTTAAATGCTACTTGGAATCCGGCTCTCTCTCATCAAAACAATAGAGGGATACAATTAGTGCAACCTGACCTGTAGATTTATAGTCACTATCGATATTTCTGATGTTGGTTGTCTTTGGCTGTGTCTTGACTCTGCTGTTACTTGTTCTGTGTGTGGTATCTTCCTTGTTTCTCCTCTATGAACCGAGGTATAAAATTCCCTTGCACATTGCTTCCTCCTTGCAGTTGTGCCTTGAGAATGGCAGGGTGTGCTCCTATCGAAATATGGGCGGTGGTCGACGACGTCACCTGGCAGTAAACACGTAAGTTATTTGAGTGTTAAACTAGAATTTTTCATCTCCACTTTCAATTACAATTCTTACAAGAAACCCTCTGAACGCTAGATCACAAAAAGCCAATAATGTTTTTACAGCATTTTGTACCTCATACAGAGTCTTCCATGCAACCAAAATATAGCCATCTAATGGACCAGGTGGCGGGACTGGAAGCATCCACTGGTGAGCACAGCATGAGGTTACGGGGCGTATTTGAACTGCTTAGTTGACGAGTAATTCACAATCGCGCTACTGTGCTAGTGGTGTTAATACAGAACAGAGCAATGGGGACGACACACAAAGCAAATATTCCATTGTATCTACAACAGAAGTTATCGACATTTCGTCAGAGAGGAACACAACGAATTTCACAGCCTGAGCAGGAAGAGGCTTATGAAAATTAGCGCTTCTGCGAGATGAGTCAGCGGTTTGTGTCGTGTCGTATACGCTCGCCTGTGTGGACAATGTACATGAGGAGTACAGTGATGAAGGTACATGCTTAACATGAAATGATAATTAAATCAAGACGTTAAAGTGTCGACAGGCGTTGATATACATGAACGGGGACAGTTGAAAATGTGTGCCCCGACCGGGACTCGAACCCTGGATCTTCTGCTTACATGGCAGACGCCCTGTCCATCTGAGCCACCGAGGGCACGGAGAATAGTGCGACTGCAGGGATTAACCCCTCCATGCTTCCCGTGAGACCCACATTCCCAACTTAATGTCCACACACTACATTCGTAGTGCACCTGCCCACTACACTCATTACTCGTGGCAGACAATCTTACCGAGTCCCGTAAGAGTTCGGGCAATGCGTGTGCATCCAGCACACAAGAAGGTAAACGACCTGTTAGCCTTAACTATATGAAGATGGTATCTGTCGTTTCGGACGTGTCCGAAAGAACAGATACGATCTTCATATACATGATTAACAAGTGAAAGTGATACTGAAACAGGTATCGAGCGATGTAGTTAATCATCCCTTGGACAGAGAGCCACAAATCCCGTCTATAGTGAAACGCAATAAAGGACAATCGTTGTCCAACGAATGCCGGGTACTAAAACATATTTACATATTTGAAAAATCATCCACAGCATATTAAAAACAATTATGAATAGATTTCGAGTAAGCTTGCAGCAGTAGAACCGGGTAGTGTGTAAGAAAAACAACGGATATTCAAAAGAGGACAAGGCGCACTTGTTACAAAAACAAAAACAGATATTTGAGCGTTTCAAGGATGCTCGACGAAATTTACAAAATATGCCTGACGGTAACATACTAGGTTATCCATACCAAATTTCCGTGGACTTATATTACAGTGATTTTAAGGGAAGCAGTGGTTCGCTGCGTAACTTCAAATTGTGCCGCGCAACTGGAAGACGTAATATGACGGAATTTCAAACAAAGAATCAACTTGACGATGTGGAATCGGCCCAGAAATTTATAGATGAGGTAAACAAACATCATACTTCATTCAGTAAGGAATTTTTTCCCAGTTTCGACAAATCGGGATTTGAAGAGGAAATGCATTTGAAAGGAACCCTGGAAATTAGAGGCACCAAGGGAGTCGTATCAATATCAACGAACATCAAGGCCTTGCATTTTGTATACAATTTTTGTGTCCGTTAATGTGGATGATAAATTGGCTGGAAAGTTATTTACTGTGCTTCGAGAATTTGAGGTGCTCTGGCACATACGATTCCTCCTCATGTGGGTGATCTTGGAAGGGCAGTAGTGAATATTTACGTCACAGCAAGCAAGAGTGGGAAAATGGGCTTAAGGAAAATACATCTACTGTATGAGTACTACTTTTGGGCCATAGCTGATCAAAATAACTTGCTTCTGCTTGATTCTTGGTCTCTGTATAAGAATCATACTTCTTTAAGGCATACTATCACTCCTGAAAAGTGCGTGACATTGCAGATCACACCACCTGGAACAACATGACAAATTCAGCCTCTGGATGTTTGTTTTTTTCCGTGCCTGAACCACATATTATCGCACTATGTCTAACTATGCATTAAAGTTTAGCCAGTTTCACATAAGCTGTAAGGCAGACAGTTTCGCATTCGATTACATACCATTACATTCCATCAGTTCTCATCACCCCGTAACACCAGTATGATTCTATATGCATTCCTTAAAAGTGGATACCCTTCTGAACGTCGTCCATGGTTTGTAACTCCCAAGCAGTCCGGTTCGATCTTGATGATGTGAACATTTGTGATCGTGGAACGCCATTTTCCATTCTGTGTTCATGGTGCAAGTTAATGATTTGTTCTGACAATTTCTTGAATGTCGACGGTGTCCTTTTTGTGAAGTGTAATACATCCCATAGAAGGTTGATCTCTGCAACTTCTGGAGAGTAATTTTATGTGATCCTCCTGTTGTACACGGTGAGTCATTAGCTGCCACTATTTGTCACGTCATAATTATTGACATAAGACTTTCAAATTAGTCTTACCAAAGATTTAACCTGCGACCTCGCACTAAAGGGGTTCTTGTTAGAGAAAATTAAAGTGTGACCAAAAAAAAAAAAAAAACCAGGTGCAACAGGTACGAGATAACAGAAAACAGACTGTTACGTAACTTTATTTTATGGTATCAATGAAGGCAATGAGTAAGTCGTGACACTTTCATTAGGAAGCGGTTGTTTCTGCCTCGTTAGCGATCGTTATTTCATAGGTAGAACAGTTTATTTGGTAGCTGTGAAATTTTAATTCGTTGCTTTGGTCACATTGTTGCGCGCATTTGGTGTGTAAGACAGTGGGATAGACACCCGTGAACTGCATCGGTTGTAGATTCTTAAGCGTTGCTTTTTTTAATTAATTTTGATATCTACTAGTCATGTTAGTAATATTTTTAGATGGCTGAGGTGTGGAATATGACGAAAAAAAAGAAAGGTGACACCTGTGGACAGAATTAGCTGTGTACGTACGTCTGCTTAATTTCGCCTTCCAAGATGTATATTGGGTAGAGTTTTCAGGTAATCTACAGTACCTTGTAGCTGGCAAGATGTAGCTTAATGGCGGCAGAGAGTCCGAGCTGACCGTGCATTCTCTTCTGTTAAACTTCTGTGTCATGAGCAGCACTATCACTTTAAGCTTTCCTGTCAGAATCATTACTGCCAATTGGTGCCCTCATGAATGTAGGTTGCTGCCCCAAAAGACGCGAGGATTCGAAGAGTTGTGTTTCCCTTATTTACCCACCACACTACACCTACTGCAGACTCGAAACATTGGCGCCCCGATGTTTTAAATAATGGCAGACATTTCACAGTTCGTATAGAAATTAATAGTAGACAGATGAATCATGATACCGCAAGAAGAAACATGTACATTACTATTATTTGAACGACGATTATGATGCTGTAATCAGATTTCCACTATCCTTATTAGTTTAAAGATTAGTATCTGACGATGAATTATACAAGTAACACCCAGCAACGAATTTCCAAAATGTAAACGCTTCATCCGATTTTGTCGATCGCCATATCTTTAGAAAGCTATTAGTGTAAACCTAATTTGGTATTAATTTCAGGCATGTAACTTGAATAGTACATGAGTTAATGGAGGTCAAAGCAGCCGATTATTATCGAAAGCGTCAGGCCATAAGTACTCCACAGTTACACGAAAAAACAGTAGCAGCATGCTTATAAATATATTTATTCATCTATGTCTTTGTTTATAACCGATCTATACTATTCATGAAGAAATTGGTTAAATATTTACTGTGTTTTAGAAAGCACAGAGACATTAGGCTCTTGGCTTACCTTTTGCTTCTTTTCTTTTGATATATGTTTATTTAATTGTTTATGTATTTAATAATGTGTGTCAGGGCGTGTTTGTGGTCCAGCCATAGGAATATTTATTTAATTTCAAGTTTTTTAAATGTAAATCCAGTATTTGGTATATGTTTCATTATGATTGTGACTGTCCGTTGGCATGAAGACATGGCGCGAGGACGCTAGCAAATTAGAGCGGTCGTGAATCGGGAGACTGGATGGAAGCGAATTTCCGGAGAGGACACGGGGCGGTTGTGGACAGTACGGGACAGAACACACGGGAGTGAGTGCTGGATGCGGACAGTACAGCGCGACGGACGAACAGTCGGCGGAAAGACTTGGACAGCGGAGCAGTTTGCGCGTGGTCGCGGCACATACAGAAACTTCGCAGTGTCGACTTGTGCACTTGTGAGAATTCCGTGGCTTCTACAGTGAAGACGTAGTGTGCGTTTTGAAGTGAATGTCTCGCGAGTTGTGTTGTTGTTCATAACTAATTACGCCCTGTAGGAATCTATTGTTTCCCTGTTATTCAACTTATATTTTATTTAACTGCTGGACCATCGACACCAGTAAGTGCTTCGCAGAAATATACCACATTCTCAAAAGTACTTCTACTATCGTACTCATCATTTAAAGTCGTTAGATAGTACATGCAGATTTTATTTAATTGCAATCTTTCATTTATAAATTTATATGTTACTTTCATAATTCGCAACTGCCGAGTGATAGAAACCTTTGACCATTCGATTCATGTGTGCATTCTTATCGTATACTGTAGACTCAGCAGTATTTCGCCTGTAATGCGGCAACTACGTATCCCAGCCCATAGACAACGAAACGAGCCAAAACTTTAAAGATTTCAACGTTGAGTCGGAGGGTGAGTAGTTGTTTGAAAGCCTGCAATCGTTTACGCGAAAATGGTGTTTGGTAAAGGGAACCATTACCGAAAAATTTCTAAAAACGTCAGTTGATGATAGTTCGTTTATTGTATCCACTGTTTCTTGAGCATTATTTGCAATAACAGATGCTGCTTTCTCTCGAAAGTCCTAATAGTAAATAATAATATTTCACCATTCTAGGCTCCACAGGAAAAACCAACAAAATGAGAATAAGAACTCATATTCGCCAGAAAACGACAGTTACAGTTTTTCCAATGTAGAACATTACCCACTATCGTCTACACAACAAAAAACTTGTAACACAACGTTTGGCGATGAAATTTTGTTTTTGTGATCACAGTGGAACATAATATCCAGTACACCTAAAATCTAAAGGAATTAAAAGCTATATTAGCCAGTCCATAACGTCAGGTGTATTTTTCTTGTGCACAACGTACTGTATTATCATTACCGCCCATCCATCCCTCCCAAAATGGTGCTTGGTAAGATTAGATTGGATTTACTTTCATTCCAATTGATCTGTAGAGAGGAGGTTCTCCAGGATGTGGAACATGTCAGAAAAACAACAATATAGTGCTCAGAGCCTTTTGAAAAACAATACATGACAAATATTTACAACTAAAACAAATAAGCTAATGTACCATTCCACGGGTCCCAAGTGGAATGATCGTCATTTTTTAATGAACAATACATGAAAGTCATTTTACAAATACTAATGCACTGAAATTAAAATAAAAAGTTTTTTATTTATTTATAAGGTAATAAAATGCAATATAACAAATATAAATCTTATTTACAATGAACACATTAATGCACTGAAATGGTGCAGAAGTTAGATTGTACTTAAACACACACACACACACACACACACACACACACACACACACACACACACACACACACATTTACAATGAACACATTCCATGAATTGAGCTGTGGGTTTGAAAAAATGATATATTTTTAATGACAAATTTCATTAAGGAATAAATATATTGAGAATCAGTAGCTAGTATTACTAGTTCCCTAAACATGCTTCTACAGGATGTTCTTGAGTTAACACCAAATATATCTCTTACTGCACGTTTTTGTGCCCAGAAAACTTCAGCTTGGCTTGATGAATTACCCCAAAATATAATCCCATATGATATTATGGAATGAAAGTAAGCATAGTATGCCAGCTTTTTCATTTTTATCTCCCCTATCTCTGACAAAATTTGCATTGCGAACAGAGATTTGTTAAGACACTTCAGCAGTTGAATTTATTATCAAGCTGTAATACCAAGAATTTAACACTGTCCACTTCTTCTATCTTCTTGACATCGTATCTTAGACATATACTCGTGGGACACCCCTTACAAGTTCTGAACTGCATGTAGTGTGTTTTTTCAAAGTTTAGTGACAAAGAATTCGCTAGGAACCAGTGATTAATGTCCACAAATATTTTATTAGCTGATCTTTCTAAGACTACGCTTGATTTGCTATTTATTGCAATGTTTGTATCATCAGCAAACAAAATGAACTTGGCATCTGGTAATGTTACTGATGAAAGGTCATTGATATACACAAGAAAAAGTAAGGGCCCTAAAATGGAGCCTTGTGGGACCCCACATGTAATTGGTTCCCAGTTGGATGATGCCTGATAGCTTGATACATGTCTCTTTCCTAAAAACACCCTTTGTTTCCTGCCAGAGATATAAGATTTGAACCATTTTGCAGGATTTCCTGTTATACTATAATACTCTAATTTACTTAAAAGGATATTGTGATTTACACAGTCAAATGCCTTTGACAGATCACAAAATATACCAGTTGCCTGCAATTTTTTGTCTAATGAATTAAGTACATTTTCACCTTAAGTGTAGATAGCCTTGTCAATATCAGAACCTTTTAGAAATCCAAACTGTGACTTTGACAGTATGTTATCTGAGATAAGATGGTTATAAAGCTGACTGTACATTACTTTTCAAAAATTTTTGAGAATGCTGGCAACAGTGAAATTGGACGGAAATTTGATGCTATTTCTTTATCTCCCTTCTTAAACAGTGGCTTAACTTCAGCATATTTCAGGCATTCAGGAAATATTCCACTGATAAATGACTGCTTACACAGATAGCTTAATATGTTACATAGCTCAGAATCACATTCTTTAATTAACTTTGTTGATATTTCATCATACCCACTAGATGTTTTTGATTTTAAAGATTTTATGATGGACATTATTTCTGTTGGGGTAGTGAGGGTCAAATTCATATTATGGAAGTTGCTTGAAATTTCTGGTCTGAGGTATTCCATAGCAGCATCTACCAAACCTGACAGCCCCATCTTTTCGGTAACAGTTATAAAATGTTTATTAAAAAGTTCTGCAACACTATACATATCTGTCACGAATGTATGATTTACTCTTAATGCTATTTGTTCCTCTTCATGTTTCGTTCTACCGGTCTCCTCCTTCACTATATCCCATATTGTCTTTATTTTGTTATCTGATATGACTATCTTTTCCTTGTAATATATTTGCTTTGACATCCGTATTACAGTCTTTAATATTTTGCAGTATTTCTTGTAATGTGGGATAGCATCAACATCGGAACTGTTTCGGATTGACAGATACAGTTTTCTTTTTGTTTTACAAGATACCCCTATTCCTGGAGTAATCCATGGCTTTTTTCTAGACTTTGCTCTAACCTTGGTAAGTTTTGGGGGAAAACAATGTTCGAATAAGGTAAGCCAAGGTGAACCGTTCCCGAAAAACTTTTACAAATTTCAGGTGATGAGACTTCGTTTTTTGTACCCACCAAACCTTGAACATTATTTGGAATGACAGATGCAGCCCCAACATCGGATCATCAAAATTCAGCTCCTTTTACTTAGAATAGAGTGGTTTAAGAACTCAAAATTATAGTTCACAGCAAGTGAGCAAAAATGTTTTTAAGTTCTGCTTACAAATACTTTCAAATATAGCTAAACAAAAATAAGTTATTGATTTTGCTGTGGAACTAGCTCTAACTTCATGTCTTTTTTCTGTAAAACTTACAATTACGAGATAAAGGTCACTAGAAAATTGCGAATGTTCAATAGACAAATTTTAATGCACAAACTACTCGCAACAGCCTTATCGAAATCAGAAAATACATCAAATTAAGCCAATAATACCTTTTCAAATTCTTTATGTAATTATGTTTCACCATTTTAGGGCCTCAGAGTACAGCAAATGGACTAACATTAGGAATGGTGCAGATATGTTCGACGCCATGCATACATTATGCAATTGCTAACACTACTGGACGAGAATAATGTTAAGTACCTCCCATTGCAATGGGCTTTTCGAAAGAAGGGGTGTGTGACTTAAGAAGGAGTCGAGGAATGTAACTGAGCAGAAAAATACTGAGCTGTGGTGGAGAGACGCATGTGCATTGGTTTAGAAGCTCTCTGAGTGACCCATTCCCAAGAAAATGGGAGGTATAGCTTAAGGATGAGTTAAGAAATGTGGTTGGACAGGTATATGCTGAGCTGTTATTGGGAGAGCTAAATATGTGTGAGGCTTAGAAACCCTCTCGTTGACCTGTTTCCAAAAAGGGGGGTGTGGTTTGCAAAGGGAGCATAGTATAATAAGGGAGGAGGAGAGGGTGTGGGTAGGAGAATGGGGCATGGCTTATGAGGGGCGTTGCTTAGGAGGGGGGCAGGATATGATGACGTAATGCATTTGTCTCTCCATGTAGACGACCTGACAGGAAAGGTCAAATCTGATTGGAAGTCACTATTGCATTCCTACTGATATATATCTGTTATTGATTTAAGAGATCGCATTTTCTCAGCTTCTGTTAAATAAAAATCACATGGACTATATCTAAATATATATCTTACTTGGGGATAGTGGCGCTCTTCCACTCATCAAGAGTTAAGTTGGTGAACTCTCTGCCAGGGACGTGACACCAGTGATCAGGAGTTTGCATAGCGAAATTGTACATTTGCACGCTCATCACATTGACGATTGTGCCAAAGCAAATGAAAACAGTGTTTAATCTCTTCTGGAACTTTCCTCTAGAACCAATGACATCCATGATG